>NC_085872.1:40520423-40530423 GCF_034702125.1 Engraulis encrasicolus | reverse complement strand
AACGCTTCAGGTGTCTGCAGGGGAAATGGGTGACAATGAGTTTAATTGTACTGCTAAAGGCTAAACGTCTCTCTCTCTCTCTCTCTCTCTCTCTCTCTCTCTCTCTCTCTCTCTCTCTCTCTCTCTCTCTCTCTCTCTCTCTCTCTCTCTCTCTCTCTCTCTCTCTGTCTCTCTCCCTCTCCCTCTCCATCTCCCTCTCTCTCTCTCTCTCTCTCTCTCTCTCTCTCTCTCTCCATCTCCCCTCTCTCTCTCTCTCTCTCTCTCTCTCTCTCTCTCTCTCTCTCTCTCTCTCTCTCTCTCTTTCTGACTCCCTCTTTCTCTATGTGTGTGTGTGTCTCACTGTCTTTATCTCCCTGTGTCTATAAGGTGTGATGGTCTCCACAAAGGCATACAGTTGATGTTGGTGGAAGGAAATTGCCATAAAGCACTGTCTTTGTACCTTTTCTTTTTAATTTGCAGTTAGCCCGCGGTAACCGCCTGTGTCAGAGCAGGACATGCCCGTCTCATTAAGAATACAGTGAGCGCTGATTGTGTGGAGAGGGAGAGACAGATAGAGAGCGGGTAGGACGGAGAGAGAGAGAGAGAGAGAGAGAGAGAGAGAGAGAGAGAGAGAGAGAGAGAGAGAGAGAGAGAGAGAGAGAGAGAGAGAGAGAGAGAGAGAGAGAGAGAGAGAGGGAGGAAGGAAGCAAAATGCCTTTCAGTTTAATTATGAGCACTCAGTGAACAGGGCTAAGTTTGAGGGAAAACCTCCCTTTGCATTCTCAATGTGTGTGCAATTGTATTAGTTCATCGGAGTGTCTACACAAGTCTACTGCTATCTTGATTACGACTTTGCATGTCTACTGTGTGTAGCCCATATTTATTTGTGTGTGTGTGTGTGTGTGTGTGTGTGTGTGTGTGTGTGTGTGTGTGTGTGTGTGTGTGTGTGTGTGTGTGTGTGTGTGTGTGTGCGCGTGCGTGCCTGTGTGCGTGCGTGTGTGCGTGCGTGCGTGCGTTCGTGCGTGCGCTCGTGCGTGTCTGCGTGTGTGTCTGTTTGTTTCTGTCTTTGTACATGCAAAAGTGTGCATGCATGAATATGCCTGTGTTTGCATGTGATTTTTTCTTTCCCTCTGTGTGTGTGTGTGTGTGTGTGTGTGTGTGTGTGTGTGTGTGTGTGTGTGTGTGTGTGTGTGTGTGTGTGTGTGTGTGTGTGTGTGTGTGTGTGTGTGTGTGTGTGTGTGTGTGTGTGTGTGTGTGTGTGTGTGTGTTTCTGTGTTTGTACATGCAAGAGTGTGCATGCATGAATATGTCTGTGTTTGCATGTGTGTGTGTGTGTGTGTGTGTGTGTGTGTGTGTGTGTGTGTGTGTGTGTGTGTGTGTGTGTGTGTGTGTGTGTGTGTGTGTGTGTGTGTGTGTGTGTGTGTGTGTGTCTGTCTATGTGTGTGTGTGTTTGTATATGTGTGTGTGTGTGTATATGTGTGTGTTTGTGTGTGTGTGTGTGTGTGTGTGTGTGTGTGTGTGTGTGTGTGTGTGTGTGTGTGTGTGTGTGCGTGCGTGCGTGCGTGTGTGTGTGTGTGCATGTGTGTGGTGTGTGTGCCTGGTTCCCTGGGTCTCCTTGGGATAAACATGTCAAACACATGTTCATAATCACACATAACGTGCTCCAGCTGGCTGGGCCACATGCTTGCCTCCATTTAAGACAGTGCCGTGGGCAGGCGTGGCCCAATGGGCAGACGCTCCAATCCGATTCTGCGTTCTTAGGTTGGCAACTGAGGTCAAACACAAAGGGGGGAAGAGGGGTGCAAGGGCTTACCGCACTCTTAGGCATTCCCTCTGGGGCCACGCTCCTTTTAAACCCCGGCAGTGTTTTTAAGTCTTAAAATGCCTTTATCTCCAACCTCAAATATTTACCAACTGTTTTGACACTGTTATTCAAATTGAAGCACTTAACAGCTGGTAGCTAATAGGGATACCGTTTGAAAGGATGGCACGGTTCAAAAAGCAGGTGACTGAACAGAGGATCGTGCAATTCAATTTGCACTGTACTTATTAACTAACGTTTTCAAAAGAAGGAAGTACATAAAATACATAAAGTAGTAAGACTAGATACAGAAGAAGAATTCTTTATAAGTCAGTTTTTGTCATCTGCATTAGATGTGTAAAGGTGTGAACGAGCTGAGATAGAAGATTGTGCACATCTCAGGTACAGGTGTATAGGCAAAAGCTGATTATAGTTTTTAGAGTGGGGAGAACAAAAAAACAAAAAAGGTTTCAAGTGTGCAGACTCCTCACTCAAAAAAAAAAAGGAAATGAGCTACCAGCACCACTAATTCACTGTAAAACACGATCGGATGCGAAATCCTCTCATGGCCGATGGCAGAATTGCAGTAGGCTATAGCAGACAAGAAATGTGAGCAGTTAGTATTGAGTGTCCGTACCTATTCATTTCATCCTACAGTGTAAATATACCCTTCATTACTGCCGTGTTGTGGCCATTGTGATGGGTATTGATCAGACCTCTGGCACAGTCACTGGTCCCAGTGATGATGGATGGCCACTGATAGCCTTTGAGGAGTATTAATGCTGGCACCACACACAGCCAGTCAATCCCGTGCTGTGGAAGAACTACTGAGTGACCCTCTGCTCACCGCGTGCTGAGAAACCTCCTTAATTTTTGAACATATAGAGGACCACCATGTTGTTCACTGTGTGATATGGTACAGTACTAGGCTACATAATAGACTCATGCATTGCAGTACTTTATATCTTAAATTCAGAGGATGCCATTGCAAACTAAAAAATAAATCATACACATAATAATATTAACTTTTTTGTCTCCAGGGAGATGAGAAATCATGCAAAGTACGTTCAGATTAAATTAGTTGATTGCGAAGACCTTCCGTGATCAAGTAAATTGAACTTAGCTATGTTGCATAATTACAGAGAGAGGCACAGCCTGTACCAGGAAATAAATGAAATATTGAAGAAGGCACACTGTACATCTGAAGTGTCCATTTGTGTTAGTGACTGAATGGCTACTTCCCTATGTGTGCAATTTTCAGAGCAAATGCCCTGGGTTTTATGCATTTTTACTTGGACGTATATTGTCTGATGTTTGAGCACTTTTACCAAATATTAAACTTTTCAGCAGTTCATGGACAAATGAAGAATGCTGTATGGAATATCTATAACTGACCGAGAAGAAAGATATGAAGAGATGAGGGTTATGAAGAGAAAAAAGATGTAAAATGAATCTATGGATCACACAGTATGGGCCAACGGACAAAAAAAACATTTTGCACCAAAAATGTGATCTTTTCTTGGTTGCAAATAGCGTTTTCAAAACCAACCTTGGCTTAGTGAGACTCCATGTCATGGCAGAAAAGTAGAGAACTCCTGCCTGATGAAGGTCTAAGGACCGAAAGCTTGCAAGTCAAGTAAAGCTTCTTTGCACAACAATAGACCTGAAGTGTGCGGATTGTCTTCTTTTTATTCAGAAAAGTAGAGAACGGCATCAGATCACACCCCAATGGTCTACAGTAGGCCTATATACTTTATAGAATGTACTTGTACCTTTTTCCTGGTCTGGAGGCACACAGTATTTTGTACATCTCTTCACAAATGCAGAGTGGGTCTCACTACAACATAGCGCTCTCTCTTCTCTCTCTCTCTCTCTCTCTCTCTCTCTCTCTCCTCTTTCTCTCTCTCTCTCTCTCTCTCTCTCTCTCTCCTCTTTCTCTCTCTCTCTCTCTCGCTCTCCTGTCTCTCTCTCTCTCTCTCTCTCTGTGTCTTTCTCTCTCTCTCTCTCTCTCTCTCTCTCTCTCTCTCTCACACACACACACACACACACACACACACACACACACACACACACACACACACACACACACACACACACAGACAGAGAGAGAGAGAGAGAGAGAGAGAGAGAGAGAGAGAGAGAGAGAGAGAGAGAGAGAGAGAGAGAGAGAGACAGACAGACAGACAGACACACAGACAGATAGACAGAGATGCACACACACACAGGCACACAGACACACAGACAGCCAGCCAGACAGACAGCCAGCCAGCCAGCCAGACACACACACACACACACACACACACACACACACACACCACACCACACACACACACGCCACACACACACCACACACACACACACACACACACACACACACACACACACACACACACACACACACACACACACACACACACACACACACACACACACACACACACACACAGGGGGTCGAAAGAACACACTAATCATTACATTCATCAGTAATTTAACATTTGGTGGGAACTTCTGGTGTCTCCATAAGTTGCCGTGAACCCCGTGCATATTGAGCCATCTGCTTGTCTGTGAACAGATTTGTTTTTGTTCATATAAAACAAAACAATATACAGAGCATAAAACTTATACAGAGACTACACTGTGAAAACAAAGCATAACCATACATAAATTCAAAAGAAAGCCTGGGTTATCTGGCTCAAATTAAGGAAGCTGGCAATTCCCAACCAATGCTGTAATTCAAAACCATGCTTAAATAGCATTAAATGTGTAACTTGATTTTTTTCTCGATCTTTTATTACTTTAACGCGTGACTAATTCTCCATGCCTAGTGGGTATTTATTTACACAATTACGAATTCATTGAGAAACTAAACACAGAGCTCACAGGCCCTGTGCATGTAGTGGCTTAGCTGAACTAATCACCATCATTTTTAAGCTTGCATGCAGTCATATAAGTGTTACCTCTCAAGCAGAGACTGCGTGGGCTTGGTAACAAATCACCTTGAAAATGCCTAATTACTTTTCATCAGCACGAGTAAATGAGTATTTCCTGCCTTTATTAGAATGTGTGATAAATCTGGCGGGGTAATTCTGAGGACACTAAATATTTAACCGATAATTTAATTAAGGGACTGTCATGTGAATGCATACCATGCTTGGAGGGCCTGTTTCATTAATTCCTTTGACAGGAATTATGTACATTGGGAGGGGTTTTCGGTGATGAATGTGGCTGATTGTATTATGTCAGAGTAAGTGGTCCATGTCCAGGTATTGTAAGGTGTAATGGACAGTGGTGGCTAGACAATGATCGCATTATGCTAGCTACGCCATGGTGGGGGGGAAAGTGGGGCCCCCACAAAGAGAAGTCTATCTGGCAGTGTAGTCTCTCTAGGGGGAAATGGCTCCATTGCAAAATAATCAGAGTACTCTTTAGAGTGTATAATAGCTGTGGCCATACCAACCCTACCATACCAACATGAGACACTGATTCATATAGCAACAAAATGTGTTCTCCCCCATGGCCTTGAAAGATGCTGCGTGAAGTAAGCCGAGGCAAGACGAGTCATTACATCCCGAATCCTGCAGGGGCCCAGTGCCCTTGGCCAGTCTGGGTGACAGAAGTAATTATTGAGATGGATTGGTGTAATCGCAGCATAATGGACAGGTGTCCAGTCTGATTGCTGTGGGTCACTGCCTGACCAAAGCACACACTTTATATTATTCCGCATACTTCTCGGGCACCCTCTGTATCTGCACGTGTGCATGCGTGCACGCAGAGTGCGTGCGTGCATGCGTGCGTGCGTACGTGCGCGTGGATGTGACGCTTAACTGGGCTCACCTTAAAATTAATTGTCTCAAATTAGACGTCTGAATGGTTAATTATCTTGATGAACGTTTTATTGAAATAATACTGAACAGAGTTTGAAAAATGTTCAAGCAGGTCACCCACATGCGATACCGGGTTGTCAGAAAGAATAATTGCCATCATTTCTTTAATTGGGTCAGAATATTTGAGGGTTATAAAAGGAAAAGAGAAGGAAAGGTACAGTATACGGTATGTTCTTAAATAGTTAAAATGTGCTTTATAGTTGACCAAGACTGGCACATATGTCTTATTAAGAAACATCAGTCAAAGAAAATTGAATTTCTTAGCATGTAGTATGCAACAATGACCTAAATAAATAAAACAAGTTACATTACAGTATGTAACTGTAGTAGGTCTTAACCCTATCCTGACTGGGCCTTTTTGGCATTCCTCGGCCTGATGGGTATAATGCAATAACTAAAAGATAAGTACACTGTAAAACATTGCAGCTAGTTGAACGTAAAAAAGTAAGTTGCCCTGCTGCCTCAAGTTGAGTTAACTACAACCTTAAGACAGCGGGGCAATATACTTTTTTTATATTTAATGGCCTGCAATGTTTTACAGTAGCCTATACTATGCCAGTGTACTATATCAGTGATTTTTGGTCAGAAAACCAAATAACAAACCTAATACTTTGGTTCTAAATTGTATTCAATTCAAGTCATCAAGTTTCATGGTCATAGTGTAAGCCTTTAAGGAATTATACAACATCAAAGTTGGCATGAGGAACCCCACCCCACCCCCCACCCCGCCCCCGCCCTCTGGATAGGGTTAACAATGTAGGCCTGCTATTATATGCATATGTATGTAAACATATTGTTGATCACTGATGTAAACAATGCTGATACTCATGGATGCCATGGTATTAAGGACAACATGGACAGCAGGTTCATGGCTTACCCTGGTAATTTCAATTAACCACTGCACTACAGGAATGCACACAAACAGCAATAACAATGTATGTACAACCTACAGCTTAGTGCATTGTGAGCATTGAAATGTGTGGTTTTGAGATGTTTTCCACGCCGTATGCAAAAACACCATCAGTCCGGCCTTTGTAATCCTGTGTTGACACAGAAGTGTTATGGTGTCAGTTACCCTAGAATCACAGAGATTCAGACGTCTTTGAGGGGGAACCAGGGGCCTGTTGACCTATAATGATGAAGATTATTCCTTTTCCCATTCTCCTGCGAGGTCATCAAATCTTGTTTTGAAGGCACTGGGGGGTCAGCAGATCCGGTGTGGAGTCACTGACCTGACATGTACTCCCATCCCAGACTGGGGAGACCATAAGCTGTCTGAAATGACCATATGCTCTGGTAACGGTCACTGGTTCTCCATCTCGCACATATTTGCTTTTAGCCACAGCCCTGGATGGTATTAGATGAAATCATCTGAAACAAAAAAAATAAACTACCAAAATAAATCTTTGGAATAATATGTAGCAGAATGCAATCTAAGTCATTATGGTGTGTATGTTCATTCATAAAAATGAAACACCCCCCCACCCCCACCCCACCCCACCCCAAACACCCTGAAACACACATAGGCCTACATGTAGAGCCCATCTTGTCAATACTCCATGTACTGCTGTTAAAGGATAGTTCCGGCGTAAAATGAAAGTTTCACCATCGCTTTCCCATGCCACATAATGTATGTAATGATGAGCCATTCCGGCTAATGCCGCGCCGTTACGGAGTTAGCTAATTTTAAGCTTTTTGGTGAAAAACGCAGCCAACGCATCACGGCGGGGCCAATTCTAAACCTATTCTTTTCTGATGTTTCCCCGCTATAAACAACTTCAAAAACGCTACACACTTCATCACAAAGGTCTCGTCAATCAAACCGAGGCACAGAGAATGTTATCGAACCACACAGTCTTTCACTGGCCAGTGTTTTCAGAGGTGTCTCACTGTTGCAACTCTCTGACCCGGATGCAGGCTACTCAATCAGGTGGCTAGGTAGGCAAAACATGGTCCGCGGTTCGCACCGGCTACGACCGTAAAATGAAAAGCTGGAACCCCGACCGTTTTCACCGACTGCCACTGTCTAAACCAGCCATATTACGGGAATGGCTAATAGCATTAGAAGTGGACGAAACTGTCATAAAAACCCGGAGGGATCGCTACTACCGTGTGTGGAGGGAGCATTTCGAGGATGATGGATGATGGCTACAAAGAGTAACACCTAGAGGAACACCTAAACGAAACCGTCTAAAGAGGAATGCTGTGTCAAAAAGGCGCATGGCTGGAGGTATGTTTGAAGAGAGAGAAACATGTGTAAATGTGTCTGGCTCATGAATCTTGACTGTCTGTGAATCTGTGAAACTGGTTGCAACACCGCGCGTCTTTGCCAGCAAGCACTCTGTTTTGGGAAGGCATACAGGTACAGTAAATGTAGCCCACTACAGGAGATAAATACACTGTCAAAACAAACTAGCGCGGGATGGCAAGTGAAATTGTGAAATTGTGCGACCTGAGGCATTCGATGTGGTTGATGTCAAGCATGCTAGAGTAGTTTCAGTGAAGTAGACTCTAATGACCAGGGCGCGCGAGGTCAGATGGACCATTACGCAACGGAGGAGGGCTGGAGGTGTCGTACTAGAAGTACTCTTACAGATGTAAGTACACCACCAGTGGTGTGTTATTACAAAGCTGAATCCATGTTATATTATACCGTGTTGCAATTACTTTGTAAGAGTAGTCTGCCTACCTGTACTCTCCATGCAACTCTTCAAATCTGCTGTCTGCACACACGGTAGTAGCGATCCCTCCGGGTTTTTACGCCAGTTTCGTCCACTTCTAATGCTATTAGCCATTCCCGTAATATGGCTGGTTTAGACAGTGGCAGTCGGTGAAAACGGTCGGGGTTCCAGCTTTTCATTTTACGGTCGCAGCCGGTGCGAACCGCGGACCATGTTTAGCCTACCTAGCCACCTGATTGAGTAGCCTGCATCCGGGTCAGAGAGTTGCAACAGTGAGACACCTCTGAAAACACTGGCCAGTGAAAGATTGTGTGGTTCGATGACATTCTCTGTGCCTCGGTTTGATTGACGAGACCTTTGTGATGAAGTGTGTAGCGTTTTTGAAGTTGTTTATAGCGGGGAAACATCAGAAAAGAATAGGTTTAGAATTGGCCCCGCCGTGATGCGTTGGCTGCGTTTTTCACCAAAAAGCTTAAAATTAGCTAACTCCATAACGGCGCTTCATTGCCCGGAATGGCTCATCATTAGATACATTATGTGGCATGGGAAAGCGATGGTGAAACTTTCATTTTACGCCGGAACTATCCTTTAAAGAATGACACGGAATGGCAAGTAATAGGAAGTTGGTGTTCCTTGGCAGTGTTCAGGAGCCATGAGGGGGCTGTGGCTTGTTTCACCCGCTGGGACAGCAGGGCGAAGACAGTGGCAGCTCACCATCATAGCAATTTCCCTCTCATTAAGTTCATACCTTCCTTCCCGAGGAACAGGCTTTGCTATCTTCTTTTCACCCTCATTACTCGGCTCTCCTTTAGAACAAGGCAGAACAGTATTTTAGACATAAAAAAAAATCCAGCAATAAGTTTTCTTTCTGTCTTTATTATTCCCTTTTTTTCACAGTAGGCCTACCTGGAGGCACAGAGTGTACTGACGTGTGTGGCAGCAGGGAAATGAACAGGTTTTTAAAACTATCACAGTTCATACATCGATTGAGCCTTCTATTACACTTGACAGAGTGTGTTGTTCCAGAACAAGGATTCTCTCTCTCTCTCTCTCTCTCTCTCTCTCTCTCTCTCTCTCTCTCTCTCTCTCTCTCTCTCTCTCTCTCTCTCTACCTCTCTCTTTCTCTACCTCCCTCTCTCTCTCTACCTCCCCCCCCTCTCTCTACCCCCCTCTCTCTCACACAGAGATAGAGAGAGAGAGAGAGAGAGAGAGAGAGAGAGAGAGAGGGAGAGAGAGAGAGAGAATTCTCAGGTACAGGAGTCTTTGGATTAAAGGAGAAAAGGCAGAAGTGTAATTAAGCAGAAGTCTTTTGAAATAACCTCATGGATTCTGCTCGAGCATTTATTTATTTATTTCCCTTCCTTACAAGATGCTCCAGACATATGGCATTAGCCTTTGAAAACCAGGCCAACGCGTGCCCACCAGAGAAGGGGGCTGGATTTCAACCTGTCAGTCTGTAGTCTGTCCGGTGCACACAACTAACAAGACGAAGAACGAAAAAAAAAAAAACAGGAAACAAAGTCTATCACTTAGTATAAAAAAAGACTATATGGCTTGAAAAGTTTTTTTTCACTTTGTAAAAACAGCCTAGCAGTATACCAGGGCTACATTCGCTCTAATTGACAACGCTTTTAATTGTCAACTGTTTCCTTTCT
>NC_085872.1:40512923-40517923 GCF_034702125.1 Engraulis encrasicolus | reverse complement strand
GCGTGTGTGCGCGTGTGTGTGACTGTGTGTGCATGCATGCATGTGTGCATGCGTCTGTATCGGTGTGTGTGGTCATCTGTGATGAGAGTGGGACCAGCGATAAACACAGGTCCCTGTGACAAGGCATCAAGACCGGCTGAGAGTCAAAGCAGAGATTCTTTAAGTATAGAGATATGCCAACATAATAGGTTGCTATGGGCACCTAACATGACCAGATTCCGGTCTGCCTAAAGGGGTGTGTCATAATGCTCCTAGCATTGAATAGAACAGTCCTCAGGTCTGCCTAGGTCTGCCTAAAGGGGGATTTCCCCCCCAATAATAGAACCCGGAAACAATGGGCCAATGGAACCTCTCTCTCTCTACTCTCTCTGGTCAAAGTGTGCGTGGCGTTCTGGAACCTTCTTTTACAACACAGGCGACATATCTGTGAGTCATCCCTGAAACCCCTTGTGAACCATACGAATAACACCTCCTCCCTTGGCACACATCCAAGTGCAGGTCGCCGTCTTACTGCTACCTTGTAGATGACGACGGCAGAGTGCTCCATACATCACTGCATTTAATTCACTGATTAAAGAAGCCATCGGCTTAAGAGTGCTTTCATCTGGTTCTTGCGCCATTAGTTCCATTTTAAAGATACCATAAAAAGTGAAGGATCTCACAATGTGCATGTGTACAAGGGTCCTTCTTCTTCTGAGAGAGAGAGAGAGAGAGAGAGAGAGAGAGAGAGAGAGAGAGAGAGAGTGAGTGTGTGTGTGTGTGTGTGTGTGTGTGTGTGTGTGTGTGTGTGTGTGTGTGTGTGTGTGTGTGTGTGTGTGTGTGTGTGTGTGTGTGTGTGTGTGTCTGTGTGTCTGTGTCTGTGTGTCTGTGTGCATGCATGTACATATTTCTGTGCCCATCTGTGTGTGTGTGTGTGTTGTGTGTTTGTGAGTGAGATCGGGGGAGGGAGGTGGGGGAGAGAGAGACAAAGAGAGAGAGAGAGAGAGAGAGAGAGAGAGAGAGAGAGAGAGAGAGAGAGAGAGAGAGAGAGAGAGAGAGAGAGAGAGAGAGAGAGAGAGAGAGAGAGAGATTAGCAGAAGCAGGGAGACTGCGACAAACAGAGAGGGAGAGCATAGGCGTAGCCAGGGGTGGTCCTGGGCCCGCCCACTTGACATCCAAGCCCACCCCATTCACACTTGACAGTCAACTGTTGTCTCATAGCACTGAGCGATAATTAATCATTTTGTCAAAAGTCTGGTTCATCTTCTGTGATTTCTATGGTTTCTTTTTTTGAGCACGATATTATAATATCTACCTACACGCTTTCGGGTTGGGCCCATCCAATTTTTTCTGGGACCACCTGTTATATTATTTCTGCCTACGCCCCTGAGGGAGAGAGAAAGAGGGGGTGAGAGAAAGAGCGGGCTTATTAGCACAGCTTTCAATACCCTCCAAGCAGTGGTGTAGTCTACGTAGAACACGGGTATACGGAGTATACCCACTTCTAAATTTCAGGGATTTCAGTATACCCACTTAAAATTGATTGATCCATTGTTTTGAATAGCACAAATATATAGAGTATACCCACTTCAAAAAATGCTCAAATATACAGTATACCCACCATAAAAAAGTAGACTACACCACTGCCTCCAAGTGCATATAAGGAGGTGACCAGGGATCTGTCCTGCTTTCCAGTGTCCATAACGCACCATGTGCGCTATAGGCACCTCGTAGCCGTATGTTTACATTTCACGTTTTTGTCCATGCCTGCTCTTCCTGCTGGTCTGGTCTGTTGTTTGTCACACTCATTACCAACAGCATCCACACACTTCCCTTTGCTTCTTTTGTTCTTGGATTACTTCACTGGCGTTGAGCCTAATACGTCTTAGGAACTCTGCTTGCAAGTGATGTGCAATTGGAAGGAGGAAGTCGAAGTGAAGTCTGTTCGAAAGCCCAAGTTTGTCAAGAAACCAAGTCTGCTTTTACAAAGTCTGTCCAGGGACTTCTGTTTCGGGGGTTATTTTGTGGTGCGTGCTATAAACTGAAGACAACTATATTATCTGAACTCCCAATCTGTTATCTACAGTGCGCTAAGTCTTGGCTGCACCTTTGCTGAGGATGCTGAGGAAATCCATTTGGAATAGTGATGGCCTGTTTTTGCCATTCCCTTGTTTTCTGTCGGCCTACAGAGTGCTCAAACTGTGTGAATAAAAACTATAAAGCAATAACGCTTTGGATCTAGTCTGATTTCCATCCTTTATTGCTAACTTGGCCTCACTGGCTGCAACCCACAGCGAAGACCTCCAGGGTATTACTGAAGCGTTGAAAGAAATCAGGATCTCAAATAGCTTGAACAAAGGATGTGATTCACCATAAGGGTACAGATGCAACGAGCGTATTACTAATAAATTAGAGAATATATATTTTTTAAAAGCATAATAATTCACTCTCTCCTAGAAATGCAGTGTTGACTCGTCAGTGTCTAATGACCAGAGTGTGGAGAATATGCAGCATAATTATATGACTTAAGTAGTTCATCATTAGGATTCGCACGAGTCACAAAAGCCTCATTTTGTTCGGTATTTTGGTAGTAGTGCAATGCAGTGCAACACACTGCAACAAACTGCAACACATCTGAAGGCCTCGAATATTAGCATTCATACGTCTTCATGCACATCGCCTGACATCCAAGGGCCAACATAAAAAGCTCATGGCGTTGTTAGGTCCTCATGCAGTTATCTTCATTTTTTACCATCTTCTTTCCAGCCAGTTGTTGTGCACCTGTCTCGCCTTCTTGCCTTTTTCACAGTAGCGGGAGTGCAGATTGAGCAACAACACTTTCCCCCTGAAGAGTCACACTGGTATATGGTGCTTCTCCCCCCCTCCCCCTCTCCCCCCCCCCCCCCCCCACCCCCCCCCCCCCCCCCCCCCCCCCCCCCCTCCCCCTCCCCCCCCTTCATGGAGCCATGCCATGGCCACCAGAGGGAGGAGACACCACGTGACGCGGCGGCAGCTAACTCCGTAAACAATCTAATCACCTTTGATTTGAGGCCTGCCGCACAACTGTTAGAGAACCAGCTGTCGCGCCTCAGCTCACTTCCTCGGGAGACCCGCTCCTCTCCTCTCCTCCACCACCGTCACCACCACCACCAGCCCCCTCCTGTGCATGGCCCATCCCCATCCCCATCCCACCCCACTTCATGCCCCCCCACCCCCACCTCCCTTACGACAGCACCCGCTGGATAATGGATTAGTGTCGATTTAAGAAGATCCTGCTGTTTGCTAAGCTGTGCTGTTTTGTTGAGTGGTCTCTGTCTCTCTGCCTCTGTCTCTCTTCTTTTCTCTCCTTCTCTCTCTCTCTCTCTCTCTCTCTCTCGCTCTCTCTCTCTCTCTCTGTGTGTGTGTGTGCGTGTGTGCGTGTGTGCATGCATGCATGAGTCTGTTTGTTGGTAAGGCAGCAGTTTATGAACAAATGGTAAGTCTTGGAAAGCTGTTCTATCCCCCAATGTAAAGGAAATGTACTCAGCTTAACAAAATGCTCTACTCTTTTTGGTACACTGGTTTATTGTAACATCTAGGAGGAGGGGCAACCCCAGTTGTTCAGAACTTCTACTGCTGAACGAGAGCAATGAGTCAATGTATTATTATTTTTTTAAATGAATCAAATGTGTTTTACTGCCTGCCTGATTTTTAATGTTTTACTTTCCATTCCTAGATGAAACCTCGAAAAACAACACACAATAAAATTCAGCAACTGGTGTTACTGTAACCGGCGTCCTTTTGGCGTTGCTGCTGTGTTTTGAAGGAGAAGGACATCCATTCCATTCCCAAGGCGGCTGCAGGCCCATAAGAAGGCTGCATGGCTCCTGACTGGTGTTGTTGTTTTAGTAAGCGCCACGTTGCCAACTGCAGCCCTGCACAGCGCAGCGCAGCGCAGCACAGGGATAATGAGAGATGGAGAAGTTGGCCGGCAGACTAGTCCTGACAGAATTAGTGTGACTGTGACAAGGCATGCCTCCAACCCCCACAGGACGCTCCCAATTACCCAGTGGTCAGTGGATGTGTGACATGCATACGGCTCTATGAAACAACATTGTCTTGACAAAGCACTCGGCAGAGAGAGAAACAGCAGTTTGGAGTTCCTACTTGAACTAAGAAACGGGGACACTGTGTGGAGGACTGTGTCTCTGTGCAATTCTTGAGACAAGTGTGTGTATGTCTGGGGACTCAAGGATAATCTCAGTCTGCTCAAAAAGTCATGTTCTCTCCATTTCTACGACGCAGCCAATATTATGAGTGCTGTTGATGACGAGAAATATTACGACACACTGGATGCATTGGGTGGAAATGTTGAGTGAAAGAATAGACAGACAAGTCCTTCAGCCACCGCTGGGGATGACAGTCCAGGGGTCCTCTAATCTCTGCTATAGGATCAGTGTTTTTTTAGTTTTTTTTTTACTCGTGCTCTTCCTTTCAGCGTGCAGTGGTCGTGGACGGAGCAAATGCTTTATTCTCCCTGAAAACACGCCATGGCCGAGGCGCTGATTTATACCGCGCCATGCCGTCAGTGTTGTGATATGTGATCCAAACTTTCAGCACAGTGACTGAGATAAATGCGCCCGCTCCATTTGTGAGCGATTGGCTCGCTGGAGTTTCCACGGCCAGTACTTTTTCGGAGTGCCTTTTCAAAGTCAGGCTTATCACTTCCCTATGAACTAAATGCAGAGCATTTGAAGTCTTATATAAGGATCAATACTGCATGGGACAGATTAAGAGAACGTAAAGGCGGTAAAGCCAATTAAGGATAACTTTGCATAATGCCGTTTTTTTCTACTCATCTTTTTCTTTTTTTTCCCCCTCCCTCCCTCCCATGCAGTATCCTTTTCTCTTGCCTTCCCTTCTCTCCTTCTTCCCTTTCCATTCCTGTTGTATCAACCCTCCATTGTTTTATCTTTCCCACGGGTCCTCTCAATGTGCAACACCCATGTGATTGTCAGCTGAGGAGGTATAAGGCTGAAAAA
>NC_085872.1:40490423-40507923 GCF_034702125.1 Engraulis encrasicolus | reverse complement strand
ATTGTCAAAACATGGTGAAAGTTAACTTTCACAGAGATCATGTGCTGTGAATTAAGATGGACCCCAATTTACAACCACAC
Source organism: Engraulis encrasicolus (assembly GCF_034702125.1). Classification (NCBI taxonomy): domain Eukaryota; kingdom Metazoa; phylum Chordata; class Actinopteri; order Clupeiformes; family Engraulidae; genus Engraulis; species Engraulis encrasicolus. Next base: position 40,507,843 of record NC_085872.1, on the reverse strand, counting down.
TATCTTCATAAAATGTCACTTCACAAACAAGTGTATGACAGCATTTCTTCTGACAGACTCAAGCTTTGACCAAAACTATGATGTGACAGTAGGGAAATAGCATGGGAAAAATTGGATCACAACTGAATTTTCACTTGTGTGGAATATTTTTCAGCAGAAGAAAATCCTGACAATATTCATTTATATTACTACAGAGGTAAAACCAGCATAGAATAGAGAGAGAGAGAGAGAGAGAGAGAGAGAGAGAGAGAGAGAGAGAGAGAGAGAGAGAGAGAGAGAGAGAGAGAGAGAGAGAGAGAGAGAACATGATTTATTGTGTTTTTGCCCCAAAAGAAGCTGCATCAGCATCCTGGGGCAAACAAGTAATTTTCATTAATGTAAGGGTTGTGGAGATAATGGCAACACAGACATTTCTTGTACTGCAAGTGCCTTTGGTCTGGGTTTGAAAAACAACATTGAAGATGTGAATGATTTAGGAAAACCCTCAATTAATAAAAAAACACATTTTTAAATTACCCTGATATTTTCACAATGTGTGTAAATTGTATTATTAATTGTATGGCATTTTTTACACATCACAGCTATCTACATCTTGGTGTTTTCATCTAACTATGAAGGGAGCTTATCCAAGGTCACTCAAAGACATTGTATGTTGGTAGGATTTTGACAGCTGTGTTGCCTTTACAATGTAAACGGTAAATAAAATATAACCGAATGAGGAAACATTGTGTAGATGCAACTCTGCTGGATAATGAAAGTAGCCTATATATGCAACAATGATCCATCAGCAGCTATCTGCACTTCAAGGAGTTTGTATGTTTCATATAAATCCTAAATATGTATTTTTTGTTTGTAAGTTCAGTTGTTGTGTTCAATGAAGAGATGCACTGGATCCAAGATCCGGTTCCGGATCCGGCAGGATAATAGGGTTTTTCACAGGATCCGGGTCCGGCAGGATCTTAAGCAGTGGATCCGGTATCCGGCAGGATTCTAAAAATCAGGATCTGGTGGATCTCTAGTTTTTACGTAGCCTAGGCTTTTCAGTCAGTCTTTCACAACTCCAAACGCTGCATGGAGTGAAAGTCCTTTGGAAGCGGTCGTTGCAGGCAGTGTGGCAGTAAGCCAATGAGTCTAAAAAATAGTTTGAGCCAACGTAATAAAAAGGGCCCACGTGTGCGAGTAGGCTATGTGTTTCAACCCCTTCGTAGGATCCGGTATCCGGTTCCGGATCCGGCAGGATCTTAAGCAGTGGATCCGGTATCCGGCAGGATCCTAAAAATCAGGATCCGGTGCATCTCTAGTTCAATGTGAAAGAACAAGGCAAACACCTCCTACAAAGGGCGTTAGAGAGCATGACATAGTTCAGCTTGACTCACTGGCGTATTAGTTTGATGGTACAACTGGTGCCTAGCAGACTGGAGTGTAAATGAATCAACAGCAAATGATTCACATAAAGCCAGAATGTTCTGTGAGAACATCAAAACGGTTAGCGGTACATCTCTCTGGGATCCTTTTTTTTTTTTGAAGACTTGTCCTGAAGCTAATCATGATTCATGGAGTGATTAACAAGTAGGTGGTGGGTACGCTTTCAAAGAAATATGGGATGACTCTTTTATGTCTAAATTTGCCATTTCCAGGAGGAAATGTGTCTTTTTGTGCCTACACGCACCGAGCACTGGGGTCACACTGCCACAGTCACCTGAACATCACTCCACTGACATGGGACTGTAAAATATGGACATGTCTGCCATGGCTATAAGAGTCGGGGACACACATTTTCAGATACACAAAGGAGGACAGAGGTCCCGAAACGGGCACCATAAATCTGCCTGGACCTTGGAAACGGTTACAGTCTTGCTTTTAGGCCAATTTTAAATAATCTGATGAGATCACCAGCGCTCAAACATGGAAGTGCACGCATGCGCCTGCAGGAACAAACAAACACACACACACACACACACACACACACACACACACACACACACACACACACACACACACACACACACACACACACACACACACACACACACACACACACACACACACACACACACACACACGAAACAACACACTGCAGGGTTAGTGCATATTTGCAGAGTTTGTTCCATGTGCTGCATGTTTGTGGTCCCTAGCTGATCAGAGAGGAAGGAAGAGCCATGAGCATGATGCAGCACAGGGACAAGTTTCTGTCTCCCTGAGAATGTTTATCACTTACTAATCTGTTTGCCAGAGGCACAGCATGGTCCAGGGCAAGAGAGAGAGAGAGAGAGAGAGAGAGAGAGAGAGAGAGAGAGAGAGAGAGAGAGAGAGAGAGAGAGAGAGAGAGAGAGAGAGAGAGAGAGAGAGAGAGAGAGAGAAAAACATGCATTCTCCTATGAGCACCTGGACACAGCTGTAATAAAGTTAAGCAGGACAGCGGCGAGGTGCTTTGAGACTCTCCCGTATAAGAAAGCTGTGAGTGGCTAACAAATGTCACCTGCCGCCAGGAATGTTGCTGTGTTGGCAGCTTCCTAGCGACAGAGTTACAACTTTCCACAGCGCCTTAAAATGTAATATACGACACCATTCAGGCCGCCTTTAAGGGACTCGAAAACTTTGCAATTCCATGGTCATGGGTAGTGCCCTCAAGGAGCTCGTTGGAAACCACAGCCCTAATAATGGGGAGATGTGTGTTGGTTATTGTCTGTGGCATGGACTAAGGCATGGAAGTCAATACGCCACTGTGTGAAACAACACATTTAGAAACAAATTGCAACTCAGTTTTTAAAATCCTGTAAGCAAACATGCTTGACTATTTTGACAGCACACTCCAGTTGCAACCCCCTCCCTGATGGGTCACAGTGAATGCATTATTCATCACGACAGTCATATTAATTACCACCTTGGTCAAAAGTGTTGCACAAAATACATCAGACTTGCGAGACATGCAATTATGAATGATGTCCTCTTTGATGGCAAACAAGCTCCTTTTTAATTAGGAGTCATGTCATTAGGAGTCATGTGAAGAAGTATCGAGGTTGACTCTGATGTGCGTTACTCCTAGGAGCCTGTGTCAGAAAAAAATGAAGAAACGGCAGAAAAGGTAGAAACCACAACATCAGTACAAAGTCTGTGCATGCTTTGCTTTCAAAAGAAAAAGAAAGCTCAATGGGGTAAATGAAAGGTTGCAATTTGTGTTTTGAAATGTCAAAGATCTACATAAACAAATGTATCAATGCGTGAGCGGTGTTATGTCAAAGAAATTGGGACTGTCTCTTAGCATGTCCTGCTGACACACGAGCAAAAACATAAATTACCCCCAGGTGAAATATGTACAGCTCCCACTTGCAGGGCTGGTTCTAGGCAATTTGGTGCCCTAGGCGAGCACTGATCTTTCCTTTTTGTGGAATTCGACATTGGCATCTGTAACCATCGTGTCATACATCTGATCGAACACAGCTGATCTAGTACCATGTAGCCTACATATAGCCTACTGAGTGTCCATTAAATGTAAAGCTTAATGCTTTATTTAGCTTAATATTGTAATTCTGTGGGCCTTGGTGCCTCCCAGGACATTTTGCGCCCTAAGTGAACGCCTAGTCTGCCTAGTGCCTAGCTATGCCTATAGCTGCCTGCTTAAAGTGATACTGTCCCATTTTTGGAAATAAGCTCATATTAAACCTCCCCTTGAGTTAAATAGTTGAGTTTTACCTTTCTCCTGTACTTTGAACCGTTCTCTGAGTATGGCAATGCAAATTTTACCTCCATGCTAGCAGTTAACATTGAGTCCTATGAGACCAGCTGGCGGCTAACTGGTCTCATAGGACTCAATGTTAACTGCTAGCTTGGAGGTAAAATTTGCACTGCCGTACCCAGAGAACGGTTGAAAGTATAGGACAACGGTAAAACCCTATTATTTAACTCAAGGGGAGGTGTAAAATAAGCTTATTTCCAAAAATGGGACAGTATCACTTTAAGACAGGAGGAAAAGGATACTGCAGTGTTGGAGGCTGGAGGAGGGAATACGACTGATCATGAGATGCGTGAGGCGACAGAATGATGGACAGCCACACAGTTTATTTATCAGTTCCTTTATAATGCATGATTGTTTTGATGTACTGTTCACAACACTTGTGTGTTTAAAACAATGCAATATGTAATTACACTCGAAAAGCAATATGCAATTACATTTATATAAACTGGTCTATCTGAAAGCACGTACGTGGTGAACTGGGCTTGCTATCATTCATCATCTCCTCACGTGCACGCGATGAACTGTACACATTGAATTCATTGGCGTTTACTGTCTGAACACTTTCCTGCATGCGCGATGATAAATCATCTGGTAAAATGAAAACAAGCGCTTCCTTTGTTAGCCCTCGACAGTGGTGCTTTCCTGCGAGCGGGGGCTTCATCAAATGTGTGTTTGTATTCAATTTACATGGAGCTGCGGCTATAATAAGTTCTGAGACCACGTGCAGTAAACCACACCTGTGCCACCCAGTACACTGCTATTACACATGTGTACAGAGACAAGGCAAAATGCAGACATCAATAACCCTCCTATGGAGTGATCTGTTATAGCCCAGTCAGTCAGTCAGGCCTCTTTGGGTTTCACCCATGAGGATCTGGGCTGCCTCATTCTCTCTCCGTCTTGACTGAGGGATAAGGAGCCTGATCTGTCCATGTTGGCTGGACTCCCCTCTTCTGCCTTGGTGGCTTTTGTTTTGTGTTTTGGTGTAATGGTTAGGGAGTTGGACTGCAGACTGCAGATTCCAGGGTTGCAGGTTCGATCCCCATTCCCCACCCTTACCAATCCCTTCCTTCCTCCATGGCTGAAGTGCCCTTGAGCAAGGCACCTAACCCCACATTGCTCCACTGTAACAAATACACTGTATCTAAGTAACTGCCAGTCGCTTTGGATAAAAAAAGCGTCAGCTAATGTAATGCAATGTAATGTAGACCTAATGTAATGTAATATTTTTTTTATTTGACATTCTTGGCCTAGTCACATACTCACATTGGACCTTGAGTTCTATTATATACTGAGATATTCACTTTCCCCCCTAGCTGTTTCTTTAAATAAACCTGTTTATTGTATAAATTGCCTGTCATAGTCTTGAGTTTTCACATCACAACATGCACGCTATGGCTAAAATTGGTGTAAATGAAAAGAATTACCAGCAACACTGCACACACACCAGGGATTGAGTACATATGTCATATTTATGTCTGCTGTCGACAGTGACTGACAAACACACACAAGCGCGAGGGAATTAATTATGATAGGCCTTAGTTTTTCTATTGTTATTTTGTGCTGGTTTGTAGCATTTCGGATGATATTTACTACATTTCTTGGTTATTTTATTGTTTAGCTTCGAGTGTTCTGGTAAGATAACTTTTTTATGTCATTGAAAAAATTCAATTCGAATGAAAGAGGAAAATGAGTCAGAAGAAATGAAGCACAATATACTTGGCAGGCTGGAAAGAAAAAGAAGGTGTTGCCGAGCTGTGATTGGAAGAAAAATGGGACTGCTTCTTCCCCCTGTTTGCTGCTTGAACTCTTATTTTACAACTATCATATAACACCTGAGTAGTCTGGTACATGTAGTCAAACCTTAGAAGAGGATGTCCTTTCTTGCCATTTTATATGCATGTTTTGTTACATAGAAAGTATATATAAGGATTATATAAGCGCAACAATTTCATTTAATATTGTAAAATGTTATGAATATGCGTCCCCCTTCCACTGGATGCCATGAGTATTCCCCGTGCTGATCTGTGTTCTAGCCAGACTCTCGGGAATATATGAGGTCAGTCAGTGTTTACAGCTTGTTGTTGCTGAAATGTGCTAGCAAGCTGACTAACTTTTATTAGTGTCAGTTAAGCTGTTATTGGTGATTGCTAATGAAGTTGCCGGTTATGTAATTAGCTTGGTAATTGCAGAACAAGCAACAATGTGCCTTGCTGGAATGAGGAAAATAGGACACTGGGTACACACGCTGACAGAGAAGTGTGCAGGGAAAAAAATGTTTGCCAGTTTCTCAATTGTAACCTTGGTGGAAAAGTTGGCTAATGCTTTCCAGCTATAAGGTCACATGAAATGTATTCTTGGCATCATTTAGAAAGTTTGTTTTTACAAATGCAGTATACGTATATTACTTCTTGCTGATGAATGTATTCTACAACCATTTGTAAATCCATTTAAATATGTTCCTCAGCAGCACCCAAATGACAACAGACCTGAAGCACAGTTGAGACCTTGAATATGGCTTTATCAGGGTGGGGATGCTAAATTGCTTTCCCTGCTACAGCGCTCTATGCATGGCCGGTGCTGACAGCTGTTGCTGAATAAACATTGTTTACCCCCCATAATCGATTTGGAAATCTCAGAGGTTCTAAACTAGGTTTGGTGGATCTCCTTATTGTATAAACTGAATTCCATTGGCATCCTGGAACTCTATTATCTTGCAGGGAAGGTAACCCTCAGTTAACTTTGAGCTGAAAAATAAGAATGGTGGGGGAGGTGGAACGCAATTTCACAGATGTTGGGGACACATTTAGTCTCTGTACACCCCACATATGAGCACACTGATGCTTTGTTAATAACAGGAAAATGTGTGTCAGTGGATAAGTCAAAAGGGCTTGAGAGCTATTGAAGACACTGCCATGACCTGACAAGTGGCTTCATTCACTCAAAGATTAGGAAGGACTCTTCTTTTAGAGTGTGCCAATAAGAACCATGACAATGTTTCAGGAAGTCTGTATGAGAACATATAGAAATTGAAAAAAATGCACTATATCTGTAGCAAAAACGTGTGAGAGGAATCTAGTATACTAGGCCTACAGTATAAAATCAATCCTTATTTGAAAGATGTGTGTTTTACTTGCAAAATTTGCTAAACCATTACCTGTAATCAATAGCCTATAAAGAATGTTGAAACCTGCTTTGTATTGTTATACTTCCTAATTCATCCTATAACACTAAATTGTCTATTTTCTTTTATCTATAATATTCATTACAGAAAAAAAATCATGTTCTATTTTATATAATGCTTTATTTCACAAAATCTTTATAAACAAACACACATACACAGACAGCCTGCACTCCCCACTCTGACGGCATTATAAAAAAGAAAACCAAGCAAATAACAACAAAAGACTCACAGTCTCATCATCTTAGATGCCCTTAGAGCAAATTCCAATCAAGTCACCAGCAAGTCATCTTTGTTGCTGTACCAGTTAATGGTACATTCATGTTCATTGTGGAGAATAACAGAAACCCTGCCTGACTGTGCTCCAATACAGTACGTATATAAATATACAAATAAATGTACACAAGTGTAAATAGCTGTCATTGTCTTTGCAGTATCTCAACAACTAAATAGACAACAACCCATGTGCCATTCCACGAGGGTCAGAAATAGCATTTCCAGCTTAAATGCCTAGATGGCTGCCACAACAAGTGCCATTTTATATGGAGAAGACTGTGGGGAAATGAAGTATCTTCCTTCAAAACTGGAACAGACAAAAGGATGTTACTGTGCTCCCTTCTTCTGAGGTAACTGGCTTCTGGTGGTCATGTTGGAGATGAAGCATGGCTGTTGTTGGAATGTCCTCTTTCATTTAACCGGTCAAAACATGGCATTATAAATTTGTTGTTACCAGAATGGCGATGACCAAGTCTTAGCGCATCACTCAAGGCCCTGTGTTATGTCATAGGAGTGTAGTTCTATGGTGGTTAACGTTTCAATGACTATTACATGATACCACTGGTGGAACGGTGTATGTTATGGGGGTACTGTAAAAACGGATTCTTAAAGAGAACTCTCTACGTCCTCTGCGCTTCGCAAGGTTCAAAGGTGTCTCCACATCTTTTCATCTGTTGTTTCGCTGCCCTTACCTTTGCTTCTTTGTACTGGTTCAATGTCCTGATAGCCACGAGATCTGTCCTTATGGCCCTCGTGTCACCCTACATCTTTGTCAGGTTGCCTTCCTTTGAATGTCTTCATGCTACATCCGTCAGTGGAACTAGTTGTTTTGGTGGCTGACCTACCTACCACCCCTGCTGCCCTAGCCTCTGGTCATTCACACTTTCCTGGCTGTATTCCAGACTGTTCTGAAAGCCAGGTACACTTTCTCATAAACAAAACAAAACATGTGTTTCAGTGCATGTAGTCTTTACCTCAAGACTACAGATCATCAACCAAGTGACTGGTACTGAAATGTGCCGGAACATCCCAGAAGTGACAGGTGGGCCTGTGCTTTTGTCAGCTTTACAAGGAAAGAAATGTCGTAGCAGAGTAGCATGTCATGCACAGTTTGTTTCAGCAGCTGTATTGTCCTAGCTGAAAACAGATTTGGAGAAAACCAGCCTTTTGAACAAAATACTGAACATAATTGGGCTTTTGTAATCACATCACATAGTTAAATAAGTAATTAAGAGGCCTAGCAGATGTTGCATGTGCACGTATCACGGTTTTGATCAGGAGTCCTGTTACTTTGATAATACACAGCAACAAATCACGGTAGTCAACATGAAATCGTTAACGAGTTCTTCCAAAGGGCTAATGTACATACACTTCGGAAGGCACTGCACAACAATAGGCTATTCTGTTGGCCTGCAGTTCAGCGCCATTGTTTCCAGCCAGCCATAGGAGATGGTGTATCAGGAGGGAGCAGTCCGTTTTGTGCATATGAACACCCACCGTGTCACCGATTCTAATCATTTGGCCCCATTGTCAGGGAAGACAAGCCTCCTCCCCAGATCTATACTCTTCTGTGCTGGAGCCATTGAACATTTTCCTTTGGCTTTTGTTTTGCAGGCCGCGCGAAGCCGACACTGCGACATAACTACTGGTCATTAAGCTGAATAGCTGGAGACTCAGTGCATGCTCAGTGCACGGCGAACTCTTTTGGCCATTACTCTGATTTAGGCACGCGCTGTAGCCCTTGGCCTGCTGCTGCGCAGCTTTTAACCCAGTGTGGGCACACATGCTTTGGCCACAAGCAATTAGCATCCAGTGCATGGGCGAACTGCGGCCTTCTGCAGACAAGTGCACATGCTGGGCCTGTGTTCCCTCATGCGGCAATCATCCCCCGAGGGCTGCCAGAAGATGACAAAGGTTAACGTTCCCCAGAGGAGGAGGGGGACGAGGAGGAGGAGAGGAAGGGAGGGAGGGAGGGACTGCAAATGAGGCGAAGGTGATGAGGAAGCATAAAGGCAGAAAGATAAAGGAAGTGTGTGTAAAAAAGGAGCTTAACCTAGTCTGACATGGGGTGATGATGGGGGTGCTGGCAGTGAGGGGGAAGGGGTGGGGGTTGTGGGGGCGTAACCACAACTAGGTTTGCCACATGTACTGGTATTCCCAAGGATACAAACTGGGATGGGAATGAAGCTACTAAAATCTCTATGAAATGCGTTTCAAATAAAACAATTTGTTCTTGCTTGCATTACAGAATTATTGTGTATTAACAATCTAAAATTCATATAGGAAAGACATGTCTATTTATGGTCTGGCTGCGAAAACACTAAACAACCGTGTGGAACCATCACATCCATTAGCAGCAACACCATGGAGGGAGTAACTCCCTCTGTGTCAAGCAAGTTGCAGCTGTCTGTTTGTGACAGCCAAGTTGCAGCAATGTCAGTAGAAGAGAAATCACCGTGAAATTACAAGAACAAGAAGATTTACAATATTCAACTCAGAATGGCTGAAAATACACAGTATTTGAGGCCCACCCAAACAGACCACCTGTATAGCATGCCTGAATTATGGCTTAAAATAACAGGGAATATGGCTGCACACAATCTTGCAAAAACATTAGGAAATTTGCTTCGGGTGAAGATAAGTTATGGTTTATGCCCTAGCTAATCCTTTCACAGTACATATAGTGCTTGCATTATGTAAAATTGAATGCAATGTGACCATAGTTAGGTCTACTGACAAATGACAGGCAAATCTCTGATACATTTTTGAACATTGCCTGTGCTGTATTTCGGTGACACTGACAGGCAACATTGCCATTGCTGGTAATAATTGTTTTAAAGACGCTGTCCTTAATGAGATTCCAAGCCTGTTGAAATGCAGATTCCTTTTCTTCACTTTTCAAACCGTATACTAATATCTCTAGTCCTGAATTTAAGGAGACGCACAATTTCAATGGATTTATTAGCCATAACCTCTCCAGATAGTCTACAGGACACTCATAAAGTGTTTCAAATGTTCATATTACTTACAGTAGGCCCTATAGCCTATGAGACGAAGTTATTGACAATGCATGTAATGTTGACTGCAGCCTTTGCAAAGTCAAAGTACAATAATGCCAGAATAAATCATAAAGTTAATTAATTAAAATACACCATCTCAACGGTATTCTTTTTCAGTCAGATATCAGACATCAGTTCTGATAGCTCAGCAAATACACTCCAATGTGTGTACCTGGACTTAGTCCATCTGTTCTCATGTTCAGTAATTGGCATTATTTTGCTCCAATATTGTTAGGACTTCATCTGTTTTCTTTCCACCTCTGCCGTGTTCCTAGGGGAAAATTCCCCCACAACCCACAAAGGAAGAGAAAATGATTACCCGCGAGCATAGCTGAATTCAGCTATTTACATCCCGTTTGTTGGATGCACCACCCCTTGCCTGAAACTGCCCCCTAACCATTTCCTGTGTCCCATGATGCTTCTGTTTCAGGTCTCATATCAGTCGTTTTTTTCCCTCCTGCAAGATGTGTTATGGGGATGACTTACCTAACTTCATAGTTGCCCTTGGCAGTGAACTTGCTTCTCAGTTTTCCTTACACATGCATGAAACACAGACAAACAGGCACACTCGTTCTCTCTCTCTCTCTCTCTCTCTCTCTCTCTCTCTCTCTCTCTCTCTCTCTCTCTCTCTCTCTCTCTCTCCCTCTCTTTCTCTCTCTCTCTCTCTCTCTCTCTCTCTCTCTCTCTCTCTCTCACGCACGCACGCACGCACGCACGCACGCACACACACACACACACACACACACACACACACACACACACACACAGAGTACAGGAAGGGAGAGAGACAGAATTTCTCCGGTGCCCTACTTCTGCTTGACTGAGTCACCCCCCGCCCCCCGCCCCTCAAAGACAATGCCATTTGTGCTTAAAGAGGTCCATTGTGCTGAACCATCTCCCTCATTTCTCCAGCAGAGCCCAGTGTCTGGCACACCTGAGCGGCAGCAGCAGCAGCAGCAGAAGCGGAGGGGGAGAAGATGGAAACGCTGTGTCAAAATGATGTGTAAATGAGGGTGGTCAAGATCTCGAGCATAACAGTTTCAAAGCAATGACAAAAACACTCAGTGTCAAACTGATTAGTGTACTGTGTTATTTCGAAAATCAATACGTCCAACCCGGCGATTAAAAAAACAGACACACTTTGTAGCCTCCTTCAAAGCCTCCTGCTATACTTTTCACTCTGTAATTGCAGACAAGATTTTACAGTACATGGAAATAAACCCCACAGTGAGCACAGGCTTTCTAAAACACCATATTTCGCTCCCTTTTTCACACAACTATGCACAGTATGTTTCTGCCAGTGCTTCCAGACTTGGCTTTCAGCTTCACCTACATGAGGGCGCTCATGCCAGAGGTGTTGAGAATGTTGTTCTATTGTCTTCGCTTAAGCTCCCCCGTCTGCATTCTCTGGCTGTGGGCCACACGATACCTCCTTCTCCCACCCCCAGTGCCCTATTGCTGCTGGTGGTTTCAGCAGGCCTGGACTGGCCATCTGGCATAGCGGGACCTTTCCCAGTGGGCCATGCACGCTCGTGGGACCCTATTTTCAGAAATGTAAAAATAACATGAAAATAGGGGACCATGAGGGTGCTGGGCCCACCGGTGAGTCAATTCTGCGCCGCTAATTAAAAGTGCCCGGGCCTTAGTTCTTCCCCAATTCAGCCCTTGGTTTCAGCCTCCACTCTCCGAGCACTATAGCCAGAGTTGTTTTATCACTTGGCTTCTCTCCTCAGTCATGAAGTCAGCAAGTCAGACCCCCCAGCCGGACGGACGCACACAAACGCTCCCATATAGTTTAGAAGACTCTGTGCAATCCCATAACAATGAGAAGGGGGAATGGTACAGGGGAGCTGTTTCACTCTTATCTGGTTTTGCTGAATGGTCACCCACTTGGAACATCGGGTAGTGGTAGAATACGGGACAGCGTTTAAAATGGTACAGCCTGTGATGGTTGAATAAAAGGCCTTAAACCTGACAGTTTTATATTAAAACACTACAATGCCATCCATTAGAATTCACTTTGGCGATCCTGTCTCTCTATAACTGATTGCTGTAATAAAACGGTGTTTTTCAGAGAGAGGCGAGGCAATGAGATTTGAAAAGCAGTCCAAAATAGGCACTAAATGTGTAGGCTGACACTGTGGCCACTGCTGTGTACAGACACTGTCTGCTCTGATTGCACAAATTAATTACAAGTTGAGAGGATGTCTGCAACTGTATCTTCCATTAAGCAATTTTAATTATCTTGTCAAAGCTCATCTGTCATACATATAGTTCAGTAGGTGCTAAAATGCTGTGAAAGTGATCGCTCGTACGGTCAGCTTAGAGGAAAACCTCTAACGTGCACAAAGGCTCTGGCGAATTGAACAATGACTGATCAATGTGTTCATGATAACCAGTGGCTGAAGTTCAAAAAGGTGGATCAAGTGACCAGACTAGCAATTAGTATTCCGCAAGTAGGCCAGTATGCTGGGCGACATGGCTGTCATTGAGAAGCACAAGAGGGTAGAAGAGCTCGAAAACAGTCATCTGACAACAACAGGCCCTTTGTGCATGCTGTGTGGTGTTTGAACTGGAGCTCTGGGGTACTGCAAATGAGTGCAACAGCAGGGTCATGGCATTAAAGCTGACTTTCTGACATCCTTTTACCAGGGTAGGAAAATCACAAGGCGTGCATGTGACTGCACAGACCAGCCGCCTCGTTTGTCATCTGATGTATTTAAAATGACTCGAAACTTTTTTGAAGGTCAAGTTTTGATAAAGAGAGCCATTGAAAAAATAAATTATAAATGCTACATGAAAAAAAACAAATGGATAAAGTTTCAAATGGCCCCGCTGTGGCAAAGCTATGATAAAAATGTAAAAAAGAAAATTTGTAGGTTGCACGCCAAATGAAGAAATGAAAATGTCATTACCAGCATCAAACCCCTAAGCTCAGAGAATTTTAATTTGTCTCTGAATGATTCCAAATGATAATGAAATATTTTGCGTTCTGATAAGCAGCCGCAGTTATGCAGTGGCAGTGTATTACAAACCCCCTCACCTCCTGAAACCAAATTGAAATGGGTTATCAAGTCAAAGTCTACAATTAAGCCTCCCCTACATCCCCCTGATTGGAACTGTGGCATGTAAATGTGTTATCCTGTTCTCAATGAAATTAAATTCTGAATTCACACAGAGGTGTCGAGAGCGCCCTTTATTAAGATAAAACACATTCCATTCATTAATGAGATACTGCTCTCGTTTAGGACGTTTATTGTTTTCTGTCTAATTACTTTAAGAGATTGAAAATAGGTCTGCCTGTCAGAACTGATCTCCATATGCTACTTGTCCTTAATGCTATTTTCACATAATGGCAAACTGTGTGAGGATTTTTCCCCCAAATGATTATTTATTTACATTATGCCCCCCGAGTTAAGTCTGGCTTATGTATTTAAAACACTCTGTCCCTTATTACCTTTGATACAATCTGCGGTCTCCTAATGTTGAGTGCCAGTTAATGCCAAATTATGCCAGCCTACTATGATTAACATATGATTTCAAACTGAAATTAATTTTCACCTGATGAGTTTTCCGTGTCAGAGAGCTGCATTAAAGGTGATGAAAAACTGATTGTTGCAAACCCAGGGTGCAGAGGCAAGTAAAGCCTTAATCTCTGTTTCCAATCATATTTCATACTTGCTGACAAGTAATAAAAATAGTTTTAACAGTCTGTGACTGTGAAATATGAGCACAAGTGTAGGTCCCCCCTTCATTTTCTACTTAACTATGTCTTTCTTTATCTCGCTCATGGGCAAATAAATGTCCAAGTATGCAAAAAGGCAGAGTAATGAATCACTTTTGCAATCAACACAGTCCAGACACTTCTGGGTGAGATTAATGGCCCAGGAGGTGCCGAAGTAGCAAGGGTGTCCAGGAAGTTCCAAAGAGCAAGTAAATGCTACTTCCTGCAAAACCAAATGGCTGGTAGTTGTGTGTGTGTGTGGGGGGGGACTTGTCTTTCTGAATTCAATGTGGTGTGTGCGTGTGTGTGTTTGTGTGAGTGTGTGCGTGCGTGCCTGTGTGTCTATCTGTCTTTGCTCTTACTCTGAGTGGGAGAGTTAGAGTGCATCTGTGTGTGAGAGAGTCTATGTTGTAAATCTGAAGTGAATGCATAATTGATAACGCATTAACTCCATCTGTATCTCTGTACACCTGCATGCGGGGTGGTGCACATGGTACAGCATGTATGCTACATGAGTCATGAGTGTAGTAGCACATGTTCTTAGCATTTACATTTTCTTACTACTTGTGGTGTGTGTGTGTGTGTGTGTGTGTGTGTGTGTGTGTGTGTGTGTGTGTGTGTGTGTGTGTGTGTGTGTGTGTGTGCGCGTGCGTGCATGTGCGTGTGTGAGAGAGAGAGAGAGAGAGAGAGAGAGAGAGAGAGAGAGAGAGAGAGAGAGAGAGAGAGAGAGAGAGTCGGTCACTGTGTCAGAGTGTGCGTGTGGTGTGGTCAGATTACACACAAGCAGGTCTTTGTGTGTCAGGCAGGCAGGCCCAGGTACTCTGTGCAGGCCACATAGTAAGTGACTGCGTTCACAGGCAGCGATAAAGCAGGCCGAGTATAGAGGCCTCTGTGTTTTGATCCTGACAGATGGCAAGCAGAGCGGTATTAAATGAGTTGGATCCTCTTCCCTTACACAAGGGGCAGACAAAGACCCAGTGAGAGGGCCCTCCTACCGATGCTTTCCAATGGCTGTGGACGGACAGATAACGTGAGCAAGAGTTTCTTGTAGAGACCCAGGACTGACCAAATCCACGGGCCTCACCTGGTTGGTGGGCAGGGAGCAGGTCACATCTATTTATATAAGGAGATAAGACTTTTTCTTTAAAAAAAAACAAAACTCATGAGGTATCCGTTATCTCCACTTTACGCTTCATATGCATACTCAAATTAAGTAGTTTCTTTTCCAGTTGTAGTCATTTATTTTGTCTGCACCACACACGCACGCACGCACGAGCACACACACACACACTGCTCTCTCTCTCTCTCTCTCTCTCTCTCTCTCTCTCTCTCTCTCTCTCTCTCTCTCTCTCTCTCTCTCTCTCTCTCTCTCTCACATGCACTCTCTGACAGCTGATATTTTTCTGGCAGCCAGAACAAGTGTATAAAACAGTCCCCCGTTCAAAACAGTTCCAAGCTACCTGAGTCTGTTATCAGTGTGATTAGCATACATTCCAAGTCATGAGATAGCCTGAAAGGATGCATGTTTTCATACAGGAACCTCAGCAGATAGTCTGGGCAAGAAATGAACGCACCTGGAATAATAATCATATGGCAGCTTTAAAAAAAAATGTCAGTACACAATGTCAGTCTTTACTGACACTGTATGGAAAGCATATACGGTATGCATTCATAGTCCATACTTGTTGATTTGTGTACTATGACTTCTTTTCTAGACCATTGTTACAGCTACTGTACAGAGCTGAAAAATGGACATCACAATCCTTTTCAATTCACAATTTTCATTAAACACACTGTGCTCTACATACAAACCATATTGGACACACAAGACTTCTTCAATTAGTGAAATGGTTGAATAAGTTTCACAATATTTTTTTTTGGCATGAATGAAAGACAGAAAATGAAAGGAGGGAGAAGTGTGTTACCATACAGTACAGGGGTGCATTTCTCAAAAGGGAAGTTTTTAGCCTGTTAGCAACTTCGGTAGTTGCCAATGGGAAAATGCATTGAAAGCAACAAAAGTAGGTAATGTAGTAAGCAACTTTGGTTTCGAGAAATGCACCCCAGACCTTTGGTAGTAAGACAACTGTTTATGAGTTAACCATTAACAAAATCAATCTCCTGCTCAGAACCAGCCAGGCCTGATCACACTGCCATGAATCAAAGTCTGTTTAAAAGATTCTTGAGGCAATTAGTAAATGCAGTCTACCTTCTCCCCTTTTCATTTTATGAGAATGCCATAATAAAAAATAGAGTCTGATCGGGGACCAGTGGCAAGGTCTGCTCCTGTCAGCGGGGTGAGATGTTACGTGATTTAGAGACTGTTCTGGAAATCCGGTGAGTGCACTTCTGGCAGACGGGATTTTTATGGCGTTGCGAGAAGAGGAGAAAGTGAATCAAATGGAAAGCGAGCGTGAACAATGAATGCCCACGCCGCACGGGTCTGAGAAACCACTACGCTTATCATGTGTTCCATCTACACGGATGGGATTAAGATGGGGATAAGCAAAGCAACGCAGAGCCAAAAATATATGTGGGAACTGCCTTCACAGTTCCAGTTATAGTCAAAAAGTTGGGCAATTCCACAGTCTTGGGCTATGTGGTGCCAAAAGTAATTGAAAAAGAAGAGTGAGAGGAGAGCACTCAAGGGATGTAAGCTTATTTTATTTATGTATGCGTTTTCAGATTGTATTACACAACCGTGGACAAAGAATTATTCCATAAGAAGCATTTCCTGAATGAATTCTTACTTCAAACATTTAAATACCCCATCACACATTGCAGTGCCTCACACGTTTAAACACACTGGTGCTGCTCTCTTCTTTCATTCACGACTCAGACAGTCGGGCTTTCAAAATCAAAGAAAAACACTGAAAACACCCTTCCTGCTTTCATACCATGGCAACATGTGTCAGCAGGGTAATGCTTTATGAAGTATTACTGATGTGTGTTGTCTTACTCTTGCAGCTGTGATTTAGTGCGGCTAATTTACCAATACGAATTATGCCATTATGCCATTCATTCCTTACATTAGAGTTTCGGATCGTATAATTTATTGTCCACATTGTCCACACGCAGCCATTTATGTAACCCATATATCATTGTGTATTGACCAAAGGAGAAAGACATGTAAATCATTAAATGGTTGGGGAGTGCACCTATAGTTTTCTTTGTCATGCATAATGCTAATGAGAGTGGACACATCCATAAGGTTTCAAGCCATGAAAGGTACAACACTGGAGAGATGCATCTTTGCAGAGCTATAGTAGAAGTGTCGTTAGGGGCAGATGAGTCGTGTCAGGGCCAGCCTGAATGCCAACATCCAGTGACACATACAGTAGTCAAATGCTTGTGGTTCAAGAAGGACATTGGCACAATGTGGAAAGCAATGGAATGCTATTTTGTGCAGGTCAGAGGCCCTGCATTACATTACATCTCTGAATG
>NC_085872.1:40440423-40485423 GCF_034702125.1 Engraulis encrasicolus | reverse complement strand
TTCGGCTTGATAAGACGACCAGGATTTGTATTTTTCACGGGGGCGCCTCAAACTCTGTAGCGCCACCAGCAGGTCAAAGTTGCAAGTACATTACATGCTATAACTTTTGAACCGTTGGTCGGAATTTCAAAATCTTGGTATCCCTGGAATCCTTGGGCCAAGCCGAATCCAATGCACCCTATGACGTCATTTTCCGCCTGGAAAGTTTTTCCGCCATTTTGAATTTTGTAAAAATCAATAAAAATGACGCCCCGCCCACAATTTTTGACCGATTGTCACGAAAATTCCAGGAGGGCATCTTCGGACTGAGATACATCTGCCCTAAAAGTCCTGGAACAATTGATCAAACCGTCTTCAAACAGGAGCCAATCAAAGTTGGCGGCGAAGACGCCAAACAGGAAGTGAGCTCATATCTCGGCAACGGCTACTTGTATCACAACCCAATTTCATACACATAATCAGCACTATCTTCAAAGGACACGTAACGATTTTCTTGTAAATGCGCCACTAGGGGGCGCTACAATAAGCAAAAATGTGTTTTTGAAGATATTAGCCCGTATTTACTTCAATTCATCAAACGCTTGGTATCGCTGAAATCCTTGGGTCAAGCCGAATCCAACGCATACTATGATGTCATATTTACAATCATGAATTTCCCGCCATTTTGACATATTCAAAAATCAATAAAAATGATGCTCCGCCCACAATTTTTGTCTGCTCATCCTACAATTTTTATCAGACCACCGTTGGAGTATTATGCATGTATGCTGAAATTTACAGAGCAATAGCTGAAAGCATCGGCGCACAGCAGCCAATTAAATTTGACAACAAAGAAAAACGCACCGTCCAAACAGGAAGTTAGCTTATATCTCGGCAACACCTTGACAGATCTTAACGAAATTTCTCACACATGATCTCCAGGACACCCAGAGGGTACCTACCAAATTCAGTGCAATACGGTCAATGGGGGGCGCTAACGTTAGTGAAAATGTGTTTTTGCCAATATGATACATACCAAACAGGAAGTTAGCTCATGTATAGATGGTTAACTGTATGCAGTGTACGCATGAAGGGCAGCATATGCATGAAGGGCAGCATATACATGAAGGGCAATTCATGCATGAAAGGCAAGGCATGCATGAAGGGCAACGAATGCAAGGCGGGCAAGCATACTCCAGCATTTTCTGTGAGGAAATGCAATCTAGTTATTTTTTTTAATTTTCTTCTTCCGTCTACGAACGGTTCGTTTTGAAGAACCGCTCAAGATAGAAAGTCCGTTCAAAGACCGAAACGTTCGGCTTGATAAGACGACCAGGATTTGTATTTTTCACAGGGGTACCTCAAACTCTGTAGCGCCACCAGCAGGTCAAAGTTGCAAGTACATTACATGCTATAACTTTTGAACCGTTGGTCGGAATTTCAAAAACTTGGTATCCCTGGAATCCTTGGGCCAAGCCGAATCCAGTGCACCCTATGACGTCATTTTCCGCCTGGAAAGTTTTTCCGCCATTTTGAATTTTGTGAAAATCAATAAAAATGACGCCCCGCCCACAATTTTTGACCGATCATCACGAAAATTCCACTAGGGCATCTTCGGACTGAGATACATCTGCCCTAAAAGTCCTGGAACGATTGATCAAACCGTCTTCAAACAGGAGCCAATCAAAGTTGGCGGCGAAGACGCCAAACAGGAAGTGAGCTCATATCTCGGCAACGGCTACTTGTATCACAACCCAATTTCATACACATAATCAGCACTATCTTCAGAGGACACGTAAAGATTTTCGTGTAAATGCGCCACTAGGGGGCGCTACAATAAGCAAAAATGTGTTTTTGATGATATTAGCCCGTACATACTTCAATTCATCAAACGTTTGGTATCGCTGAAATCCTTGGGTCAAGCCGAATCCAACGCATACTATGATGTCATATTTACAATCATGAATTTCCCGCCATTTTGACATATTCAAAAATCAATAAAAGTGAAGCTCCGCCCACAATTTTTCTCTGCTCGTCCTACAATTTTTGTCAGATGACCATTGGACTATTTTACACCTATGCTGAAATTTAAAGAGCAATAGCTGAAAGCATCGGCGCACAGCAGCCAATCAAATTTGACAACGAAGACAAACGCACCGTCCAAACAGGAAGTTAGCTCATATCTCAGCAACGCCTTGACAGATCTTAACGAAATTTCTTACACATGATCTCCAGTACACCCAGAGGGTACTTAACGAATTCAGTGCAATACGGCCACTGGGGGGCGCTACAGTTAGTGAAAATGTGTTTTTGCCAATATGATACATACCAAACAGGAAGTCTGCTCATATCTAGATGGTTAACTGTATGTTGTGTATGCATGAAGGGCAGCATGTGCATTAAGGGCAAGTCATGCATGAAAGGCAAGGCATGCATGAAGGGCAACGAATGCAAGACGGGCAAGCATACTCCAGCATTTTCTGCGAGGAAATGCAATCTAGTTTTTTTTGGTCACGTCCAATGCAAGTTCAAATAATATAGACCAGAGTTTACATGTATATAGGCTTCCCTGTTTATTTTTGATTATTTATGTTGCATGCTATTGCAATACATCATTACTCTTATTCCAATTTTGTAGAAAAACACAACAGCAGGCATGACTCTATTTATCCTTGAAAGTCAGCCTTGCGATTGCATCCATGAATGTGTCCATACTTTACTAAATTCTGTCATGACATGATAAATAATTTTCGCCTCATATCTTTCCCACAGACTTCTGCATCTGTGGGATGAATAGCATTCTATTCAATACCCGCAACACACATTTCAGGGGAAGAAATGGTTAATCCAGACACTAGTCCTCCCAATGTGTGTAGTTTGCACACACACAATGATGACTGAACATTATCTGTGTGCCTCCTCTTTTTTTAAGCATGCAGAGCAACCGTTAACAGACAAACTAACCCTTCAACAGTCCCTTTGGATCACTGGGGACCTGAAATGACACTTGAATGAAAGATTCACACAACACCCCACCATGGGAACCTGCAAACCCAGGAACTTAACAAAAGGAGTGTGGTAGATGCCTTTGAGTAAACACCAGTGGCACACGGGCACGCAGGCACAGGGTCATCTTCTCGAGGGCAATGACGGGCTCTAGCTTTCCACAGGGTCAACTTCGCAAGCCCCGGAACCCAGCTGCCTTGCCCACCAATCACCATGGCAACTCACTAACGAGAGCATACTCCTTGTGTGTGTGTGTGACTCTGATGAGTGACAGCGCTCATTGTGATCCATTCACAGGTGGAGTGGAAGGCATAGCCATTTGTTTCAGTTTAGCGACGCAACTGAAGTGCTGCGGGTGCCATTGACTGCAGAGGAGGGCTTAATTCAGTCTGCCAATCTCTTGCAGTGGCCTGTCTGCTTTGGGAAACAATGGCCATATCCTCCTCTAGCGGAAGGGCCTAGTTCTGTCTTCTTTCCTAAACCTGAATGGAGTGTCCATTGTGATAGTGGAGGAGAAGAAAGCTGTATGCTTTAAACCTAAAAGAGAATTTATAAATCTCTTTTTTCCTTGCAACTTCAAACTCAGACAACTGGGAGTTCCGGTGTACTGTAAACAAAGTGCTGATGCAAAAAAAAGAAAAAAAAAAAAGATTCTGAACTTTGTGAGCACACTATTCTCAATGCAGCTTGTGTGTAAGACAAACGTTTACATTCCTCACACTCAATCACAGCAATGGACCTATAACAAAAAAGCTCCTAAACAAATCTGCGAGCTCTGAGCCTAATTAACCCTATAGTTCGGTCTGATAATTGGATGGTTTTGAGCTTTCGGGGCAATGCAAGGGGCTTTCCTTGTACTTCTGTCCGGTCTGAGGGGAAATATAGAGGTAGAGTTAAATCAGTGATTCTCAAAGCGTGATCCGGGGACCACTAGTGGTCTGTGAGAGAGCTCAGGTGGTCCGCGAAGGGATTTAAATTTTTCCAAGACAAGCGAACAGTAGGCTATATTTGTAACATTATTACAAAGCTAAACATAGCTGAAGTCTGTTTTTCAGCACAATAAGACAGGTTTGTGAATGTAAATGAAAATGTTGTGATCTGCACCGAAATGAGACGTGTCAAATTAGCAACTGTTAACTGTCAATTCAGTTGACAAGTGGTCCCTAAACACTTTTGGGGAGACAAAGTGGTCCTCGGTCTGAAAAAGTTTGAGAAACACTGAGTTAAATGACGGGGTTGAGGAGGAGGGGGAGTGGAAGTGGGCCTGTGTCTGCAGACCCCCAGAGCACCACAACTGTGCGAACAAGTACCACTCTCTCCATAATTATGTGGCTTTGGCCTCTCAACCCTCCCAACCACCCCCTGTAAAAAAGGGTAATGAGAGGAGGTGGCGGGAAGGGGAAAAAAACAGTTAGGAGAACTGCTTACTGCAGTCCAATGCATTTGCATGTAAATAACGAGCTCGGATAGGAACGTAAAGGGGCGTTGTAATTACCAATTAGACTACCATTCCACTTCTAGTGGACTTGGGTGTGCACGCATGTGCATGCATGTGTGTGCATGTGCGTGTGTGTACTGTAAGTGTGCGTGTGTGTGTGTGTGTGTGTGTGTGTTTGTTCCAAAGGATCATGGGAATGCAGGTAGGCCTAGAAGTAACAGGACTCTATGGATTTCCACCATGAAGTGCATATGCAAGCTGATTTGTGTGTGTGCATGGATTTGAGTGTGAGTTGATATGCGTGTGCATGGTTTCACATGTCCATCTATCTCCCACGCATATAAAAACAAAATCGCATTTACTTGCCATAAATATTTTAGATGGCTAGTAAGTAAACATGTACGATAACAGGGCCATTCTGCAACTACGGGCATTTTTAAGTCCCAAGGATGAAAATAAACTTAATTCCCAAAATTTATACAGAAATGGTATTGGGATGTATGTGCAATGATATGATACACTTTCAAAAAATATATAGGTAAGAAATAATGTGATTTAATATCATTTTTATGTCTTCATATATGCCAAAATACCCCTTTCCCTAATGTGCCACGACAGCAAAATCCATGTTTAAATGTTTCAAATTGATTTATTCTCTAAAACAATACACAAATTTAAAATGCAATCTATTACAGAAAAATATATTTTTAATGATGGTTAAGTTCTTATTTGTATTGCAGCATAATTAGTTAGGTTTTTAATTTGTTTACATTTGTCCCTTACTTTTGAGTCCTTACCGCAACAACTGTGAAATGCCATAAGAAAATATAATTCTCTTAGCTAAACAAACCCAGATGATATTTAAAAAGAAGACTCAAGGATACCACACTGAAAACATGGCTTGACCCCCCTCAATCTGTGTCCCAAATTTCGAAGAAATCAAAGTAAATGTTATAACTCCATAGGTAGCACTTATTATGTGTCCTTACCGCAACGGCCAGTATTTCCACATTTTGTATAAAAATGTTGAAATAAATTAATATTAAAATGTTACTAGAGTAAATCAAATAGGTTGAGAAAAAGCTAACTCTTCAGACCTTGCTGAGTGTCTTTTTTCTTCAATATTACCTTAAAATGTCCTCACCGCAACATGTCTTTCCCATGTCTTTTCCATGTCCTTACCGCAGCACTTATTATATGGGAATTTACATTCAGATTGCTTTGTTTCCATGTAAAACTTAAGTAATACACAATTCTTTGCGACTTCTTTTAAAAATGTGTTATTCCAAGTTTGTTTGATACTCTGAGATGACTGGAATTGAAATTCATACAGTTTTATGTTTTTAAGTCAGGGAATTCAAAAAGGCCCGTAGTTGCAGAATGGCCCAACAGTGACCAGAGTGGTGCAGGGTAAAAGTTTTGGTGGCGAGATGACTGAAGCCTGAATAGCCTCCATATATAATATTCTGACAAACAAACACGGGGTGGTATTAAATATTAATGAGCTGGGGTGAGGCTGCATGTACAAGATGAGGTTCATTTGGAGTGCTCTTTGCCACAATAGATTTTAGCCCTTTTGTACTCCTATAAAATATGCAGTGAGCACAAGGGACAGTGTACAGCCACAACTGCTGTTTGTTTACATTTCTTGTAACTTCAACTTGAACAGCAAAATATTTCCCAGCATATAACTTAATAATGTCGAGCAGTGAATGTGTTTGTATAGAGCAATTTTCAGTTGCATGCGATTCTACATTTAGTTCAGTGACAGGTTTAGTTCAGTAGTACTTTACAAATGTGAAACTCACCTACTCACGCACAAATGTTGTAGCAAATGATGGCTTCTCCCATGTTTTATTTGGCATTTTGTGAATCCCATTGGCTTTTGTTGAAAGCCAACGCTTGTTGATATTACTGCACGGAGTGTGTAACACTTCACATCCAAACACATAGTGGAAGTGTATTAGGGTGCTGTACATTCAGTTGTGAGGTATCTGAGAAAAGTATGAATTTGCTTTATTCACTTAATGACTTGATATTTGAATATTTGACTTACTGGTAGCTTATTACAGAACGGCTCTGTCCTTTAACTTTCTTTCTCTTTTGTTCTAGTCACACAATTTTCTACCCTTGTGTATCAGCTGGTTTCAGTCCACTCTGTGCAAACCATAGCCGAACCACAGTATGTCTTCACTAGCCCAGTGGCCACAAATTATATTTGCTCCCAGGAACAGGGTCAGTTGTCGTTATGAGGCTAAAATTCTAAACTTTATCAGGCCAATCAAATCGTGAGGAGTGTGATCGGAGGCTGGTCTACCTAGTGATGACAGAATATCATGCAGATTAGATGATCTGATAGAACAATCAAATGTGAGTATGGGTTGCTTTGGTGTTGCCTGATTATCATCGATTTTCAAATCTTTTACTGAGATATTGGTCTGACCAAGAAGGTAATGAATAACATTTCCCAAATGGCCTGGTTAACCCACCTCCCTCGGTTTGCTACTGGTCGAGGCTAGGAAAGGCTGTGCTGAAGTTTAAACCAAACATTTTCTTAGTCCCAATAGAACGTCTAGCTTAAACGCTTAAACCATGCCACTGCCTTGAACATGTCTCTACCCAGGGCCGTTGCTGCTCAAAGTTGATTGCTTCCTGACAAAGTAAGTGTTTCTGATTTCTCCAGAGCGAAACAATATTTGTATTGCTCCTGGCCTGACTGGAAGCAACACCGAAGGCTTTTGTTTTGATTGCTCTACAGTATACATACTACGCATACACTGTAATTTAAGACTGCAGATTCAACAGAAGAATTGACTGATGTCCTACTGTATAAAGAAATAGTTAAATCTGTTGCAGTTGAACAGGGGAACTCTGAAACGCCTATTTGAGGGTAATAATTGACAGTCTTGGTGTAGGATGTGTGTGACGTCAGTGGAGCCAGTCTGTGCACTCATGTTGCGAGTTTCTTGGAAAAGGTGTTGGAGCGTAGCTTTATCTTCAACAGAAAGACTACAATACCAAGCTGTGCTGCGCTAAAACACCCTGGAATACAGATGTATATATATATACTGCATATATGAACTTTATTTAGACTGCAGGGAGGAGTGGGACAGGAAATGAGTGGGAGAGAGAGACAAGGAAGGATTGGGAAATGATGACCCGAGTTGGGAAGACTTAGACTTAGACTTCTTTATTGTCCATTAAACTTACATGAAATGGAAGATTTGCTTTGGTGGTGGCACAAAGACACACAAGACAAACACACATCACAGTTAACACAATGAAGAATAAATAGATATATATGTAGATAATAAGATTCAACCTGCGGAATAAAGTTGAACCCGCCTCGTCCAGCACTGCTCTTTTTTTTTTAACATGTCCTGTATTTTAAGACATGTTTAGGCCTATGCTTTTATTCCTATCAATAGTCAATGGAGGTAGAATAACACTTTCATGTGTCGCATACACATGGAACTTGGTGTGAACCTATACCCACATCTCAAAAAGGTAAGGGAAGTAAGGGAAGTTGACCCTTAAAGCAATATGACTGTCAATAATTGTCTTCCTGTAACATTAGAATTATTTTGGGTTTTACATGAACCTCATTTTTACTGAACAAGAAATATTTTGACGTTTCAAGCCACCATGACAACCAGTCATAGGCAACATCTTTGACATTAATAAATAAAGAGGTGTTTCATGCTTTTTATGTGTGTGTGTGTTGTACAGTGTGTGTGTGTGTGTGTGTGTGTGTGTGTGTGTGTGTGTGTGTGTGTGTGTGTGTGTGTGTGTGTGTGTGTGTGTGTGTGTGTGCGCGCGCGCGCGCGCGCTCGCGCGTGCGTGTGTTTGTGTGTGTGTGTGTGTGGGCAGACATAATTGTATGGTAGATGAGCTATTTTTCTCTTTGATAAACAGGCCTGGGTTCACTTTTATTGAACTTTCAATTAATTAAGTAACTAAAAGTAATTGCAAACAAAAAATGGCTTAAACACCATTTGCCAAGTGTGCAGATTGTTTGTTATACTTTCGAGTACACTGTAACAAACTACTGTATACAGTCAAAAATGCAGTGCTAATTCAACACTTAAAGAGTATTCCAGGACCAAATACACTCCAGACCATGTTAAATCTACTCTCTATGTGTTGAATTAACACTGCATTTCTTTAGTGTGTATGTAACAACATTGTTATGATGAATATGTCACCTAGGCTACTACTTACACTGTACCTCAGGCTTAGGTGTAACGGATGCCAACTAGCAGAGTTTGGCGTAGAACCTTAGTAAACCTTGCTCCTGAAGCCTTACACAGAGTCTGTAGCGCTGAGCTATGGTCCAGACCGTTAACTCGCAGCGGTATCGCGCTGTGCCTCCCATGCCTGAACTAGAGCATTGACTGGTAGGTGGTGAGTTTGAGCCCTGAGTGGCGAACTATAGCACAGGATCACCTCAGGTACACAGGTGCTGAAACCCGGGATGGGAGTGAGGCCTAAGGGGGTGAGTGTAACCGATGCCAACTAGCAGAGTTCAGCATAGAAAGTTAGTAAACCTCCCGCCTGAAGCCTAGTGTCGGTAGTGCTGAGCTATCGATCTGGACCTTTAGCTCAGCGGTATCATGCTGTGCCTCGCGTGCCTGAACTGCTGCATTGACTGGTAGGTGGTAGGTTCAAGCCCCAAGTGGTGACGCAGGACCACCTCAGTTACATAGGGTTAGCTAGTTAGTCCTATGTAGGTTTGCGTTTTGATTAGCTTTTTATTTGCAGAAAAAAAATGTACTACTTGTGAAATATACATGTTTTGGTTAAAAATGCTTCTTACGCGTCGTCAACATGACACTGTTCGGTTGATAGGCTACATTTACAATATAAATGTCAATGGACTGCTGTTACGAAATACACAACACAAACTAATCAAACCCGCCTAGTGGCCTACTTTCTTGGCGGTTTGGTCTAGCACTGTCTAGTCTGTCTATATCTAAGGTTATTATTTTGTCTTCAGTGTATCTGTGGGGAAAGGATGGAAGGAGAACGGCTACCGCTAAAGAAAGTGGCTGTTTGATTTGTCTTAGCGATGGCCAGGGCAGTGCAAAGGCAATTTTAACCATAGCGACAACAGCTGCAAGCTGAATACAAACACAGTCTTGGACAGTAGATTGCGGATTAAGTCTAAAAGCTATTTTACAATGCAGTAGATGATTGCCTTGATGTACCAGTGAGGATATAATAGCTCTCTCTCTCTCTCTCTCTCTCTCTCTCTCTCTCTCTCTCTCTCTCTCTCTCTCTCTCTCTCTCTCTCTCTCTCTCTCTCTCTCTCTGATAACTGTAGTTGACTGTAGTCTTAACACTGTGCAATAGGCTAAGTTGCACAAGACATATCCAAAAAGTAGATGTCAGTTTTTAAAATTGCTTAAAATGCCATGATACGATGGCAGGTGGCTGATAATATGCCATTTGACAAACTCTGACAACAGTTTTAAAATCCTGAAACCTTTCCTTTCACACGTCACACATACAGTTTACAGTATGAGCTGATCCGTCTGCTGATCTTCTGTCTGTCAACCAGCACCCCACACCCACACAGTCTGACTGGCTGTCTATTACTGTATACGTACAGTAACAGCCCCTGATAATACTTTAACGCAAATAAAACACAGAAGGTATTTCGAGTGCTTATGTGGTTAATACATGGTGTAATACAGGAGTGTCCCTGATGGTGTGAGAATTAAATCTACACAGTGAGCATCTGCTTGTCATCTGGATTAGGTGCCGGGTACCACCCCCCCGCACCCCCCCTTTCCTGGTCTAAGCCGGCACAACCTCCCCCACCCCCACCCCCACCCCCACTTCATATCTTTGGTAATCTGCAGGCATGACCTGTGCCTGGTGAAGACCATGGTTATGCCAGATGTTTAATTATAATGGTTGCCTTTGAGGCCAACGAGCCAGAGACCTATTTTCTGTTTATTTCTCCATCCCCCATAAACACAGACTCCTTCGTTTGCAATTAATCCAGAAATACCAGCTCTGACCCACTGATGACACGTTACAGGCACCACATTATCTGATGAGAGGGGAGGGGGTAGAGAGGGGTATGAGCAAGCAAGCGCAATTTCATGTGCAACACACTGAATGAAAATTCAACTAATGAATGAGTATTTTTGGTGTGTATATTTGTGGCAATAGATGGCTGCTGGTTTGTGTTTTTTAATAGCAGTTACGCTGTGTTAAGATACTGCAGGATGAACAAGTCCCTGTCTATTTTATTGGATATAAAAATTGTTAACTGTAACCGCAAATTCCAGAAAAGTGTGTGTGACTTTTTTCTTTTACTAGTAAATGATCATGTTTGCCTAATTTGTTGTTTTATTGCCATGAAAGAATGAGTCATTACGGAAGGATGTGCTCTTCATGACAAAAAATCATGTGGCAACAGAATGAGTTACGTATTCAGCGCCGAACTTAAGTACTCAGAGAAAACCTTTTCAGGGATTTTTTGTGTTCCATTTTAGAGCCAAAGCCAGATGGCCTGAGCATCAAACTGTCTCTTGAGGGTCACAAATGGTTAACTGTATGTGTGTATGTGTGTATGTGTGTATGTGTGTATGTGTGTCCATGTACATACTTTGTATTTATAGAGGCTTTCGAGTAGGGACATAAAATACACACCACACACACACACACACACACACACACACACACACACACACACACACACACACACACACACACACACACACACACACACACACACACACACACACACACACACACACACACACACACACACACACACACACACACACACACACACACACAATGGACTGATGACCTTTTGTCTTGTCCCTTAACACCAACATCCAGCACAAGTCTTGAATCCCACTAACCTGACCTCGACTCCTCCTCCCCTACATCCCCTAACACATACCTATCCTAAAAAAACAAACAATGGAGAAGAATGAAAAAAGACAATACGGAGAGGTTTCCGAGAGTTCTTTCCAGAGGTGAATGTGAATGTAACGGGAAAAAAATCCCCACATCTAACAGATGGCGATGGAGCAACACATATGCCGAGTAGATGGCAGCTCCCCCAGGACACTGCAAGGGGTTGCGCAGGAGCCTCTGGATGAATATCAATATCCCAGGGTTCAATCTCCAAATGTCGACCATGGTACCAGGATAACACCAAACACTGCGCTGAGCAGGAGGGGTAAACAAACTACTGAGTTGGTATTTCTTCCACGTCCCACTGGGACAAATGGAATATGCTGGTCTTTGTACTTTCTTTACTGAAAACAAGAGAGAGAGAGAGAGAGAGAGAGAGAGAGAGAGAGAGAGAGAGAGAGAGAGAGAGAGAGAGAGAGAGAGAGAGAGAGAGAGAGAGAGAAGGGGGGGAGGGGGGTCTGTCTAGCAGTATCTAGTAGCCAATATCTGACCAGTGCATGGTAAAAAATACATTTAGTTTGTTGTGGTTGTTTGAATGAGGAAAAAAAAATCAAACAGCATAATAGTAGCAATAACCATTTAGTTTTTTTATTTGTCATTTTTGTCACTCAGATAATAGATTCCAGCATGCATTTCAAAGGACAAAAGATACTTTCACAACCTCTTGTTGGCATTACAGAAAAGGAGAATCACATCTCCCCGATGTGTAAATAAATCACAAGCGTATGAATAAATATATGGAATGAGGATTACCTGGATCAGCACAAGGATATCATCCTACTCATATTATGGAACATTTAAAAGTAAAAAAAGAGTCAGGAGGTTGGCAGGGATAAAAAAATGGGGAAAAAATACATCATTTAGCTTATCCCCATTAGAAAATCTTTGCCTTGGTTGGCCATCGCCAACTTAATAACACCGAGGTTGGGTGGGGTTACTGTGGTAACGAATGCCTGATTGCTTGGCGTAATCTTCTTTAATGTGGGCTTAATGCGTTTTAGTCTCTCAGTCTGAGTGCACATTGTACAGGATCTCTCATTAAGTGTGTCGCAGGGCCTTGACGGACAGCCCGGGCCAGCTGCAGTCAACACATCACTCAGTCTGTTTACGGCCCTCTCTGTTTCATTCCAGCAACAGCAACAGCCCAGGCCGCTCTATATAATCAAATCACATCAATTAAAATGAGAATTTTCAATGAGCCCGCACCTTCTGTCTTATTTAGTGTTGCATGTTGGGAATGTACATTATTCATGATAATTCATTCATTTCTTCATGCAAATATATTTACCAATAAACATTTATGATGATGATTAATGACAATTTTTGGTAACACTTTACACAAACCCAGATCTAACAAAGCCTTGGAAACATATTCATGGAGGTTATATAGTCTGCATAGTGCCAGTTATGTGCCTGTGCAATGAATACTTTCGTACATTTATGACAGGTGCTGAGATGCATTACAAATAGGCTACTTCACACATTTCGGAATATGTTTGAAATGTTTTATGAATACTGGCTTTAAGTGTTGTCATATTTTGTATCCTTCAATGATACGCTGACTTATAATTCATTTTCCGAAAGACTGCTTCAGTATTAATGCATTTTTGTAGAGATCCCCTCGGGCTCCCCCCCAAAAAATGCCTTAATCAATGTGGTAAGGAGATTCGTCTTCTTCTCAGCATGCCAATCACCCAGATACCCTGATCCCTGCAGATGTGTCTGAGAGGAGGCAGACTGCCAGAGTCGACCAGAGTTAAGGGTAGTTAAGGGTAGTATCCAGCCAGTATCTGTAGGTTTTTGGGCTTTACAGAGAATTAATCTCCTGCCAGCTGCTGCACAATACGAGTACATATACATACAGCTACGGGCCTGCAGACGCGGTGGTCCCGCTGAGACATGCCTATGCTCCAGTGGTTCAGCAGCAGCAGCAGACAAAGAGCTGAGCACACAGATCCAGCCGTTGCGTTCAGATGCCCATTTCCAACAATCAGTTGTAAAATTCGACCCATGCAGCCCCACAAAGAAAAAGGGGGAGAAAAGCCTTTAGGTCCATTAGGAGGGTATTTGAGTGGGGGGAAAAAAGCGCTTCAAAGCCTCTCCGTGCTGCCCAGTGTCTGTCTGGCAACCCTCCTGTCTCTGAAAGTACTCTAGTTGGGGTGCCTTGTTTGTCCTTGGGCCTGAACTTGTGCGGGGGGCTATGCGGCGCTTCTTGCTGAGGGATTCGCTTCTGCTGACTTTAGCTTTGGCTGAGGCTGCCTGAGCATACCCCCGCTGCCGCGTAGATTAACAGGGGGCACGGTGGAACTGTGCCGAAACGGCCCAACGTGCCAACAGCTGTTTGGCAGCTCAGCAGCAAAGGGGATGAATTAGGGGGTTTATATGCATAGCTGGACTTGTGTGCGCAGGCTCTGCCTCTTCACTCCAGCTCCCTCCCACCACAGGCGACAGGTCTGCCATGTTAATGGGCACCAGTGCACTAGGAAACATGAATAGAACCGGCCTTAAAGAGGCAGACAAGACGAGAAAGGATGATGCAAAGGTGTGTGTTAATTTGTGGAAAAAAGGGATGAGTTGAGGCCATATATAGTATGCACATCTCTGTATGACTCCCCATCTCTCTGACTCTCTCTGTCAATTTCTCTCTCTCTCTTTCTGTCAATTAATCTCTCTCTCTCTCTCTCTCTCTCTCTCTCTCTCTCTCTCTCTCTCTCTCTCTCTCTCTCTCTTCTCTCTCTCTCTCTCTCTCTCTCACACACACACACACACACACACACACACACACACACACACACACACACACACACACACACACACACACACACACACACACACACACACACACACACACACACACACACACACACACACACTATGCATATGTGTGCATGCCTGCAGATGAGACAGAGAGAGTAAGAGAGAGAGAGAGAGAGAGAGAGAGAGAGAGAGAGAGAGAGAGAGAGAGAGCAAGAGAAAGAGAGAGAGAGAGAGAGAGAGAGAGAGAGAGAGAGAGAGAGAGAGAGCGCACAAGAGAAAGAGAGCAAAGAAGAGAGAGTGAGAGACACTTTCCCCGTAATTAAAGCTGAGGATTGCTCTCACCCCTAGGGAGACAGTGAGGCTGTTAATAGCTAGGGTATTTGGACCATATCCCATTGGGCCCTTTAACTTTGCATTAAGAAGATTATTCCCAAAACGGGAAAAATACTGTGGACATGTATATGATTTTCCTCATGAAATACCAAAAGGTTTTATGGAGTTGCATTGTAATATTATAATATTTAATATTCCTATTGTCAAAGACTGCTTGGCTCTAAATAATTATCACAACTATACATTATTAAATTACAGCTGTGTGTAGGGTTATTGAATCTTTCTAGTGGGATGGTGGAATCGAGCTAGTGGTTCAGTGCTCACCAGCTCTATCTGTTTCCATGCCGTTGATTGTATGCTGAAACCTGAACAAGTACATCATTCTGTGACCTAAATATGCTTTTCTACACATTACAATACACAGACACACACACGCACACACACATGCACGCATGCAAGCATGCACGCACACACAATGCCCAACTTGTGATTTTTCACAGTTCTGTGGGCAAGGCTACTGATGCGGAAAAGAGGCTTAACGCTGGAATATATAAAGTGAATGAAAAGTAAGTATGGCACATATGCACTGATTATGGTAATATGACAAAAAGCCACTTAGAACACAGCATACCTTTTGACAGCACTGAGTTACAGTAAGTCCAAGTGTTCACTTTAATCATTCAATCTAACAGTAAAGCCCAACTCTTTGTGTGGAAGCAGATACAAAAAAATTACAGCATTCAGCATTGACCATATTCTGCATTTTTCCTTTCTTCAAACACAGGCCAATTTTAACACGCATGTTGCACTTTCTGTGCCGCATGAGTGGCTATGCAATATCCAAAGCAAAGTGGTGACGCTAAATCAATGTAAACCGTCTGACACTCAAGCGACTTCAATTTATCATTCTGTAAGTTATTTTACCTCCCAGATGTGTCAGGTGAAAGCGCAGTCAATAAAAAGCAGATTTAGAAATGTGGACTGTGTTATGGATTTCTGAGATTTTCACATGTGTCATAAGGAAAAAGTCATTCAAAAATGGTTTGGCTGAACAAACCGTCTTTGGAACGGCAACTGAAACTTTATTTCCCATGACATAGTCGCTACCTACCTCTTCATTTTACCCAGCTACAGCGGAAGCAACTGCTTGTCAGTATGCATACGTTCTGCTGAAGGATAATGATGTACTCACACAGCAGTGACCCCACTCCATGACCGTTAAAGAAAGCAGCCTGTGACAAGGTTACAAAGTAAGAAAGTTTAACATGAGGAAAGTAAAGCTCCTCTCTTTCGTTAGTAATCCATAGACTTTGTCGACTGCAGGCCTTCTCTGTATGTTTTCCAGGGGCACAGCCACGGTCTCTCTTCCCGCAACCTTGCCCTTTTTGTCCAACACTTTGATAGTGTCTCGAAGATCAAAGGCAAGTGGATGAGACCCCACTGTAACACATGCTAATAGTGCACATGAAAGAGCATTAGCGATTCACTGGCACACAGAGGACCATCAGAGGGGCCATGTGGTTTTAGATTATTCTATCAGAGTTTCAGACTCCTTGCCATGATCCTCATTAGCTCTGACTCTTAGACACTTTCAAAGGTAAAAGAATCTTCCGTGGGAGTGCGGATACCTTAGTCGAACTAGCAATGCCGTGAGGAACACATTTTATAGGGGTCGATGAAAAATATGCAATACTAGAAATGAGTGACATTCCAACATTCTAAACCTTGTGTCCAGAGTGAAGTGACAGACAAGTGGTAGATATTTTCCTTGGCTTGTGAAAAATATTAAGCTCTTGTCTTACGGTTTTACACTATTTTATTAGGTTGATTTATTCCACGATATTGAAATATTCAGCTCGAATTGAAATTTCTGAGGAAGGTTACACGGGAGTGTACCTATGTTCCCCGGGTCCTATGTTCCCCTGTCTTTGTATGGGACCGGGGAACTTAGGACCCTTTTTCTAAAAAAGGGTTCCATGTTCCCCGCATTGTAGTTTCCGAGTTTTCAAATTGTGCCCTTCCCAAAACCATCCCTAAACCTAACCTGTCAGAAGTGCAGCAACAACCTGCGCTTTGCCATGCGGCAGCTGTCTACTTGGAAACAGCAGGGAACATAGAACCCTTTTTTGAAAAAAGGGTCCTATGTTCCCCGCATTGTATGTGTCCGAGTTTTCAGATTGTGCCCTTCCCAAAACCATTCATAAACCTAACCTGTCAGTAATGCAATGTTTCTGAGTTGTAAGTTTGTGCCCTGACCAAAACTATCCCTAAACCTAACCTGTCAGAGGTGCAACAACAACCTGCACTTTGCCATGTGGCAGTGTACTTCGAAACAGCTGGGAACATAGAACCCTTTTCTGAAAAAAGGGTCCTAAGTTCCCCGGTTGCGGACCTGGGGAACATAGGGATGACCCTGGTTACACATGTCACTGTCCTTTATGCACTGGTGTCATAGCATGATCAACACTTCAGTGTCTTTGTCGTGATATACGTTACCTTGAAACAACATGTAATTATGCTGTATTTAGGCAACATCCCACATACATCCCGTTGCAGTTGCATTGCACTTTTATCCAAAGTGACCAACAGGCTAATTTATTGTTTTAGCCTGCAATGACTTTCTTTGTTATCCTCAATATCTGTCCTTGAACTATGCACTGTGCACTTACATATGCTTGCATGCACGTGTTTCTGTATACTTTCTTCAAAAACTAACTTTGTAAATTAATGATCTGGTTTCTTTACTCATAACACTTTAGAGATAATAATGCATGGCCCTCAAGATTACTCTCTGGTGATCTTTGACTTCACAAGAACTGGCTAATTACAGCATGAACCTCCCTCTGCACATGTGCTGAAAGGTCAAGGGTCAAGAGCAATTAGCCAATTTTAGTGTGCACTTATACCTCATTGGACAATCAACTTTCCAGAACACAGTCTACATGTTCCGGAGTCAGCCTATGGGAAGGCCTAAATTTGGACACTGTGGATTAAAAGACCTATAGGTCGTGCACCTGCGATCCATATTGTTGGATGGATGATGGTGGCAGATACTCTCTGCTAAGTCAGGGGTTTCGCGATGGCCAAGTATCACTAATTGGTTTAGATAAACCTCTTTCCAGTTGTTTTCTTTGGTTTGCACAGACTGCAACATTACGTCCAATTACACCACTGTTTATTATTATCGTTGCTGTAATGAATAAGAAACTTGTGAAAGTCCATTAATATCTGTTGCCATATGTTTTAGGTACGGCTACACTAAATTAATATATTAAGTGGGTAGTGATCTGAAATTATTTTCACACACAATAATGGGTAGTGGCTGAATGACTACCAGATAAAGAAACCCCAGTTAAAACTGGTTTATCGTTGTAACACCAAACCAAACACTATGATTCACCATAGCTCAGCATGTCCATCACTCATCTGCCCACTATTATATCCCATTGCTGTGGGTGTCCCTGGAACATAGTGACTTGCTTTTACTCTCCTTAAAAGCATGACAGTTTCCGTCTTGCCATTGGCTGACAATATCCATACACAAAATGGATTCTTTGTATGCAAAACCTCTGTATTATGTTGTTTTTGCTTCTGCACTGCCATATCCATCCGGCTGCGTTGCTATCCGTCTGAAGAATATTGTGACAAATTTACCAACCAGGTGTCCATGGTCAGAGGGGTATGCGCCTCTGGCATTACAAACATAAGTTCAGGTTAGTGCTCATAACATTTTGGCTGAATGACCCATTGAAGCCTGAGGCTTTGTAATCCATCTTTTAAAGTGCTCATGAGAAGAAGAAGAAACAACACGCAAAGAGCAATGGCTGCCTGAAAGAAGGGGAAAAAAGAGAAGAAAAAGAAACGCCTTTGAATTCAATAAAAGGCTAGTTATTGCTGTACCTTTCATTTTTCCCATCATGACATCAGGAATTATAGAGGACTGTGTATACACTGCATGGCACATAAAAGAGACGGGGATTACGGTTCCTTAGAAGTATATAAAGACATTGTTTACGTGTGATTACCGCTTGTTTATTTATCTCCATTTGTTCTAATTAAGAACCAAAATGTGATAATGAACACAAAGGCAATTCCACATGCTAATTGGTTTTGTTTTATTTTGTGCTTTTTTTGTACATGTTCAAATACAAGAGTAGGCTACCAGAATCATTGGGACCATTCTGAAAGATACATTTCAAAATATCATTTCCCCTCATACAGTAGGTTATTTCTATTGGTGTCTCTGTGTGACTGTTAAGTATTTTTTTTCCGAAGCCCTATCCTGATTAATGTAACGCTATATCCACCAGAAAGACCAAAGGAGGCAGGAGGGAGGTTGTGCAGAAGGTGGCAGGAGGAGGGTGTTGGATAAGGAGGAGAGAGAGGTGGAGAGAGGGAGAGCAAGAGATAAACAGCGCTTGTTTTTTATAAATATCTCTTCAGTATGCCTAGAAGCGTGACCAAATTAATCACATCCAGAAACTTTCCATAGATCGCTAATCTCAAAGGCAAACAGGGTTGCCAGAGATATGAGCTTCTCATGTTCTGAATTAATTCCTGGAATGTAATAACTGATGGATTTAATTTGTATTGTCAAGGGGAAATATACATTTCGGAAGATGGTTTCTGAAATTCAAATTCTAAAAACTCATCAAGTAGCCCTTGATGAAAATTCAGCACCATTGTTCTGTGAGTTGCATACAAAGCAGAGCCGGCGATTGCAGGGCCATGCATCATCCCTTTTCCACTCACAGTGAGTGTAACCGACTTCCCCCTCTTTCTGCTTTTTTTTTTTTTTTTTTTAAACCACACCAGTTTCACCCATTTCTATGCTCTCACTTACACTGTACCATGGACAAATTTAAATATTTCCACCAAATTCTGGGCTATAATTTCCATACATGGGAGTTCATGAAAAATAAAACCCACACCCAATACCTGCTGCTCAGTGGCCTATGCCTTCAGGGTCCCGTTGCAACATATTGCATCACACGAAGAACCACAGACACTTTGAAGTTGTATTGCCACTTTTTAACCTCGCTCACTTTTAGCTTATTGTGAAATATCCGACTACAGTACAGAAGACACAGCCCATGTCATGATCACAACACAGAGAGTGGAAAAAAAGAATTACTTCATTGTCCCTCAAAAAACAAATCCTTGACAATGAATCTTCAACTAATGTTACACAAATTTCGTCAACATTTCACGAGTCTCCCCTGTGGTTACATCACTTGTCAGGTTTTGTGATGGGTATAACATGAGGCTTATTACGCGTCCTGGAGCTTTTATGTCTGCTTTGCATCAGTGCTGTTGGCAGTCGAGCAATGAGGCTTTTCGCTTGCTGAGACAGCTGGATTTTTTTCCGATGCTACGGTGAAACTTCGCTCTCCTCTCTTCCTCCTCTGTCTCTCTGTGTGTTTCTTCTCCTCTGCCCTTGTGTTGTTTCGCTTGGCAGATTGAAAGACCATGTGCAGATGCTGTCAGTCTCCAAAGAGGCTCCCTCTCATGTACCGAGCAGAGGGAAAAAGGCATAAATAACAGGGAGAGATGGCCTCAGTTATTCCTTTTCTCTTTTTGTCTGCCTATCCTTCACCCAGCAACATTAAAATCCTACAAAACATCATACACTTTGATAAGCTCCAGTATTTACACAAACAACTCCCTTCCTTGGCGGTTTTTAAGAAGACAAGAAATTACCATCTTTCAAATTTTCCTTCATTTTTTCACTTTTAGACACATGAGGCTCCCATTCAGATAGACTACACAAAGACATATAAACATTTGTGCCATGTAGGTACCTTTACAAACATGACAGGTTGCTCGACAGATGAACTGATTATATATTTGCAGTTTAGTGTCTGGACATGTAAATAAATAAATAAACACGCAAAGCAAATGGTAAGCAAGTATTGTAGAAACTAAAGATCGTTAAAATGCTAAACTAAGATCACACCAGAGAGCAGAAAGGTTCAGCACATTTTTAAGCATCTATTTGCATAAGAATGGCTTATTAGTGCATGTGAATTTTAATTTCAAATGTTTTTCACATTGCTTCATGAATACCACCGTTTTAGACTGTTGAAAAATATGGTGTTTGCTCTCTGTGCAGACTAGGATTCCTATCTCTAAAGTCATGGTTATAGGATATACCTAGAATTATGATAAACAATATACATCCTTCTTATATACATGCATCCTTTATGTTTTACATGTCCTGCCTATATACATGGCTTTATTGCAGGCCTACATGCACTATATTTTTCTGCCTGTATACACCATGCGCCTCAGAGCACATTTCAAGGAGAAAATGTCCAAAAGGAATGTGTGTTAAAGAGAGAACATGTATCACATATTGTTCTTGCTTAAGAGCAGTGGAGGGTTAGGATTAGGGTTACTCCTAAAAGTGTATGGGCACATATAGGCAGAACCTCAAAAACATACTCGGAGGATGATTACATTTGTTGATTGAGACCTAACTTAAAGGGTCGCACAAGAGTTAGACTTACATTTCTACCATGAAAGACTCGATAGACCAAATGACATTTATTGACAATGCTAAAGTATGCAGTAGTGATTCTCTTTGGCGCAGGCCCCCGCCTGCTTCGAATAATTCCGATGAAGAGGGCACATATCCTGCCGATGGACTAGGCAGGGGGCGAGAGCCTAGTATACCTCCCCTTCACAGGACGGGGACCAATTGGTGAGGGTGGCTGGAAGTGGTGGCATCCGCAGCAGAGTACCGAGTGGACCATTGACCTAGGACCATGATGAATGGAGCAGACGCTCTCAGCATCCTCGTGGTGGCAAAGTCTGAAGAGAAGATGCCGAACTGCGTCCAAAGCAGGGACCCGTTGCAGTGCCTCCTCACGGGGCAAGGACCGACCAGCGATGGAGGCTGAAGGGAAGGAGGTGGGAGCGTCGACACCAGCGTACTCTAGTCAGTGGAAGAGCAGAGATAGACAGAAGGTTTTTGAATGAGCGTGCAGGTATCCCATTGGCTGTAGGTAGATAAATGCGAATGCTAGGAAGAGAGTGTGCCCGAGAACTATAGAGCAGTAATTGGTTGATAAATGCAAGTTAGTAATTGAGCTAAATACTGTCTCATCTTCCTGGCAGAACTTACCGCCATGGCGTACATTGCTTTTGTTAGATGCCACACTTGCAAAGTTCGAATGTACCATGTTCACATTTGCACTACCATTTTCATTTAAGTTATTGTTTAGGTGTGTTTTGTGGAGGCTTAATGTTGTCCGGCAGCTGCTTTTCATATAAAAGTCAAGAGAACCAGTGTAGCACTGGGACGAGGCATTCACATATCAAGGGGGTTAAAGAACACATCCACATGGTTTTTTTTGTACTGGCAATTCCAAATGACCAAAGAAGCATGTTGGACAAGGGACAAAGGGTCAGAAAAATGCACAATGAGGTGTTCTTACTAATGTGAAGCTGCTTCCTGACTAGCTAGCCTACCTCATGTGGATATATGTGTCAGTTATGCAGATGCCTTATGAGTATGTGTTCTGCACAATTATGAATATATTTTTGACTATTTAACATTAGCTACAGCAAAGTGTTAACTAATATTCTCCCCTTGAATGTATAAGTGGTGTCACATTTAGGTCTTCTCTTTTGGTGCCCTTCAGTAAAAACTCCACCATTAATCAATGCATTAAAAAGGAAACACAGAGCCCAGCATTAGGGCACCAGCAAGAGACAGTAATGCATGACTAACACTGCAGAGGTCATACATCAATCATCTGTCGCCTACATTAGGAGCACATTGTTGAGGTAAGAAAGATAGTCCTGACCGTAAATATTAATAATTCAGCAAAAGCACTGAAACATTCCATTACTGTTGAGGGATGTTATTTATCATATTACTTGCTTAAAATAATAGTGTGTGCATTCATAAGACTCATAGAAGAGACCCTGCGGGGAATCAATCACCAGCTGTCAGGTAGGCATCGCTCAACACCGGCAAAGATAACCAGACCAAAATGTCTTGCGTAGCATGCATATATAACATATAGATTCAAACCATACCGTTAGAGGAAGAGCAATAGACTACTTTTTGCATCACTGCACCACTGGATACTCCATACAAACTGGGCCGAACTCCAGGAAGGAATAGCTGTCCGTTTGGCAATAGGTGTGCACTGCGCGCACACAATGATGGACTGCCAATCACATATCTGAGTGACAGGTGAGGTCTTCAGCCCACTAATTTTGTGGTCTGCACGATGTACAAAGGATTTAGGTTCTTCTGCTCAAATATCAGAATGATTCCTCTGTCAGGCCCAGAGACATGTACAAGTCAGGTATAGGTCACCTATAAGCTTCCATCCAGTAACTCAAGAGGAATGAAAAACATGGGGTGCCATATAAACTCTGGGTTTGAAAGTGTTGGATTGAGCATTCACATGTACGTATTTATTGTTCTTTCAACGGTATTATTAAGTTTACTATTAGTTTGAGCAGTCATTTAGAATGGTATAACTACTAACACTGTAACAAAGGAAGCTCACAAGGCCAAACATGAGGACTCTGGTGGTTTTTGACAGGCATGGTAATGTCCCAAAACCCATCAGGAAACAGGAACATAGTGGAAATTGGCCGATATCCGGACTCGCCTCATACATATTTATGATAGTCTACTCACAACCTTGAACATGAACAGTAACACTGATTAGAAATACATTTTTTTCGTTAGTATGAAACCAGTGTCGCTAATTAAACCAGACAAATAACTTTCCCCAAAAAATACATTAGGTGAAAGTGTCTGGCATGTGTATAATATAGATTTAGTATATTGATTACCCCCCAACTTTCTGGCCTCTAATTGGGACCCTCACACTTGTAGTGGGCAGCATGTGGACTAAGAAATTGCACTTAAGTAGCTTACACTGTCTTTGCCTCTTATGATGATGCTTTAATGGTGGATAATATTGTTATTAATATTATCTTAAGCTCACTGTGCAGCCATAGCCATTAATAGTCATCATTATGAAGTATTTTATTTAGCTACCACCATTCATTCTGTGACCATTCATACTGTGCACACTGGTAATGATAGTTTAGAAAAGTAGTGTTGTTTCACAATTTCGCGGTTCTACAATCTGTTGCTCTTCCGGTTTTAACAATACACTATTTTGTAATAGTTTTATAATTGTAATAAAGACTACCTCCATTGTGTTATCCACAGTAATGTTGAATTATTAACCCTATCCAGCCCGGGGGGGGGGGGGGGGGGGGGGGGGGGGGTGGGGTGGGGGGGTAAAAGTGCCCGCACCAACTTTGATGTCGTATAACTCCTGAATGACTAAAGCTATGACTACGAAACTTTGTGACTTTTCCTAAAATGAAGTTGGCTACAAGGTGATACCAAAAGATTAGGTTTATCATTTGTGTTGTTGCCATGGCAACGGTTTTCTGACAGGTACGCCTGACCAAAAATCACTGATCTAAGCCTTATCATCATCACTTTTCATATTTTTTTACATTTTCATGAGCATCAGACACCCTTGTGAACATTTGAAGTGGTCTGATGCACATAATAACCAAAATTGATGTGCATTACCCAAGTTAAATGGAAAATACATTAAGGTGACATTTTGGGCAATAAAATCAGGAAATGACGTCATAATGACGTCATAATATCCAATAATGACACCAAACTGATGTCATTCATAGATCCTTGACTGAAGATCATCCCCTCCAAGTTTGGTGGTCATACGCCATTCGGTTCCTAAGTTATGAGGGGGGGGTCAAAAGAGGCCCCCCCCCCCCCCCCCCGGTCCCAGGAATGCCAAAAAAGGTCTGAATAGGGTTAAAAGAGACCTGTAGATGTACTGCAAATGCATAGACATTAGTGGGAGTTAAAGTCCTAAGCTTTTTTTTTTATCCACGCCTAATTATAAGGCAACAATAAACAGAGAGGAATTATTCTTCTTCAGACACTAACAGCAAATGGACAATAAAGCCACAAATGCTCAACTGCCAACATGAAAAATACATTTGAAAAAAAAAAGCTTTACAGTGCATGATATGATACTGCAAGAAAGCAAAACGCACAAAACGAACAAACAAAAACAAAAACACAGGACAAGAAGATCGCCTGATCTCTGTGCATTTATCAGTAGTGCCGATGAATAGAGCAAGGGTCTGGAAAGCAGATAAAATACTGCATGGCACTATGATTCATCTCCACTGTGCATGCAAAGGGGTTGCCATGAAAATGTTGCTTTATCTTCGGGGAGGGCTGCTGTTACTGATACCAGGGGAGTCACTTTCTCCATCTGCTGCAGTCATCCCATGGAGGAACCACTTAAAAACATTACAACACATAAATAAACACAGTGCATGACAGGCCCGGTTTCCCTGGAAAGAGCCCCAAAGAAAGGGAATGAATGGCTGGTCGGGGATGTTTATCTTTGGTGTCAGGAGAGCACGGCAGGAATGCTACTCCAGCGGTTTTGGAGCTAGCGGGACAGAGGTTTTTTGGCGCTGTAAAACCCATGTTCGCTGTCAAATCCATCCAAGACTCAAGGTAAGAGTCAGGGATATAGCACACCCTCTTGGTCTGAACCTGAAAACCCCAAACTCTGCAAGATTGTAGGTGAGATGAGGTTTGAAGACACGTCAGCAGGGCCCTTTGTGAGTGCTCTAGGCTTGTTAAAGACGCTTAAACCAACGTCATGAATGATTATCAAGCAAAAATGTGGTCCTATTTATGACGTGAATGAAATTATTAGCTTACCTTCATAAGCATTCACATAGCATTTTCAAGAGGGTGAGTCATGTAGTACATGATCATTCAGGGTGGTTTATCAGGTGTTTTGAAACACATGCACAGGAAATTACTCCTTAAGATGTATCCCTCAGATAGATACTATTGAGTGGGGTGTTTGTGTGAAAACACACTAAACATGAGCCACATGGTTCAGCAGGGAGCTCACGTTCCTCGGCTTTCTAGAGGGTGGAAGAGAGATGGAAAAATACTGTGCAATTGTGCACAATGGCCTATACAGTTCCACCTAATGTAAATACAATTTGATTGGCAAGCCACACAGAACCCGTG
Source organism: Engraulis encrasicolus (assembly GCF_034702125.1). Classification (NCBI taxonomy): domain Eukaryota; kingdom Metazoa; phylum Chordata; class Actinopteri; order Clupeiformes; family Engraulidae; genus Engraulis; species Engraulis encrasicolus. The sequence continues at coordinate 40,459,891 of NC_085872.1, read as the reverse complement.
CCAACAGAACCATGTGAAGAGTTGTTTTACAACACCGCAGATACAACAGACCCACTACAGTACATGAACAAACCCCACTACACATGGTAGTGATTCACATAGTTCTTTGAATGCGTTGTTGATCACACCCCATGTTATGGAGGGACTGCTGAGTTTGAATGTCAGGCTCACCTTCATGTGGATGTGTGTCTGCTTTCCAGGTGTATAGTTTGCAATTCCTTGTTTATCCCTGAGGATCATGCTTGCTGGATTCATTTATAACTCTATTACAGTGTACAAGAGGTAGAGAGACCAGCCTCTCTCTACCCATCTAATGACACCCGAGAGAGAGATAATGTTAGTATGCATCAGGGAGTTTTAATGCACACGAGTCTCCCGAGAGTCAATGGGAATATTAAAAGAACACGACTCGCTGCCCAGCAGCAGCACACTTAAATAAGACAACCCCCCCCCCCCCTCCAGCACCCTCTCTGTGGCTCTGCTGCTCCATCCTTATTGCTTCAGCCAAACAACAGACTTACATTACCATGGCAACAATATTATGTTGCTTGCTCGTGTGCGTGTGCGTGCGTGCGCGTGTGTGTGCTGTACAACATGTGAACACGTTCAGGTACTTAAAAGCTGTATATTTTTTCTTGTCTAAAGACTAATCTGAAATACAACTTTTTCATCCCCCATTCTGACCCCCTCCAAACATCTATTTCTAATTAGCCCTCTGCCGACTGCGTCCTGCCCTTCATTTCTGTCTTCACTCCAATAACTTGACTGGTTTTGGCCTGGAAGACATTCCCCCATGATAGGGAACAGAGTGGCCCACTTTAAAAATGCATTAGCGCCACTTGATATGGCGCTACTTTAGAGATGGATCTGACAGGCGGTGCCATCAGTGTTGCCCAAGAAGAGCTTGATCTCGCAGGGTAAAGTCAAACGTCTTGGAACAGATGTATGAAAGGGCAGCACCTCAGAGGAGGAATGTGCTGGAAAAGATCTGCAGTCCATGTGAGCACCCCTTCCCCATACTGAGCAGGAGGACCAGCCGGCGGTCGGCCGTGCTGAAGCTCACCAAGAAAGTAATAAATGTTGTATGTGGCATCATGGCAGCGCTCAGCATTAAACCCACATGGAGAAAAAAAGTTCAATTAAACACAGTGGACATTAACAATGCATTAAGTGCAGCTCTTAGTGGTAAAGCTAAGGTCAAAATGTTTGTTCCTTTAAGCTAATGAACCGCTGGGCTTTGACTATATAAAGCATGTACTTGATGAGCGAATTCAAGCAAACTGTTTTTTTTTGTAAGTCTTCACTTAGGCTATGGGTTATTAATATCAAATTAATTTGCTCACATTAATTCGTGCAACAACTTATTTAAGTGAAGGAAAACCTTTATTTAGAAAGTTCAGTTTGAAATAACGGTAGGCTATTTGCAATATTGAACTGATTTAAACAGTTTGACCCTACAGTGCAAATCACATATATGACCCCATTTACTTCTTTTACTCTGTACTTTGTGTTTCTCAATTGTTAAAAGTTTTGCTGTTAGCTTTGCGCAGGAATAGCAGGAATGTACCACAAAAGTAAAAATAGCTTTTCACACATCATTTGCATATTGAGAAGCGGTCTGAAGAACATCTGCAGTTTGTCGGCCAGTGCACCTGATTCGGCCCATGATGCAAAGCAGTTGTTTGGTACCCCTAATTAGAGCTCCTATGCTTTTTAAGAGACCGAAGGCAGTTTTCATTACAGTGCCTGCAAAGACAAGAGGGAGGCCAACAACAAACACTGCTCATAAAACACCGTAATCCTTTCATATGGTGTGTTTAGGGGACTTGTATTGCTGTGTTGGAATATGTACTGTATGTTTACACACAGGCAGGCATCCTGAGACAGTACAACGGTACAACTCCCAAGAGGGTTAGTCACACTTTGAATGTGCTGGCTCTCGTGCTGAGATGGGTAGTATTTCAATAGAATGCATTAACTCTCTTTTCCCCCTTCGCATATTTTCCCATCTTTCTCAATCATTTTTTTTTTTTTTTACATCATCTTTGATTCCGTCTTTCTAACAAAACCGTCAGGAGCAGAGAGAGTCTTGGTTAAGATGAGTCAGAAAAAACATGTGCGCTTCAGCACAAAGGAGGACTACTGCACAAGTGCCAAACAGCCTGTTCAGTAACTAGCAAAGGTATGTGGCAACACAATCATCACAAAAAGTACACGACACAAAAGTGGGAGTTCTCCTGTGGGTACGCTTGTGGCTTTGTTAAGTATCCTAAAATGCTGGTGTGTGGTACAAAATGGTGATTTTCTATTGCGAAGGTTGGCAAAAGATAGATTGTTTTCTGTGTTTTCCACACAATTCAAAAGCGTGTGAATTACCCAAAAGAGTGTGACTTTAGGAATGTGCAGAGAGCATATTCACACAATTTTTCTGCTGCACTCACTCTACTTCTCTCACCTCTGCCCAAACCATTTTTACAACCCTGTTTAAAAAGCAGTGGAGAAAGAATTGATTAACAGAAAGGCTATACTTTAAACCTAAAGATGTGCAACTCATTATTTCTTCTTCCTGAATGCATCCAAGGCTAATTTCACAATGGTAGCCAAGCTATCAATTTAAATTAGCGTGGTGCCCCAGAGAGGCTGATTCTACAGTGAGCCCTGGCAGGGGAGCTGGGGAGACGAGGGTTAGAGAAAGGATTAGCTAATTTGTTATCTCATTTAAATTGATGAGGCTTTTTACAGAGGCTGTGGTACACACAGGGTGTGCATGCAAGACGATCATGCATACAGTAGTGTTTTAAAAAAAATATATATATAAAAGGGTCTGTGTTGGGAGTTTGTCTTGGAATAGTTTGAGGGTAACCACTTGGTGTGCCTGGATTAGTGATATGTGGCGACAGCAACAGGAAATGACAGTGATGGCAGATGGTAGGGCTCGTTGTCAATGATCCAAGTTGCATACGAATGTCACTGATCAGTGCAAACCTCAACTTCCCCTCGCTAAGTTGTTTGTTTGTCTGAGAACAGGGATGTTTGTACTCGTACCACACTCTGTCAAAACAATGCCAGCTTGATTGGTTTGTGTGCGTACACAACTATGCAAAGGGGTTTTCGTTAAGACTTATAGACCCTATATATATATATTGCTCCCTTTGTTTTGCAGAGGCCAAGGAAAGATTAATTGAAAAACGAAAGAGTGTTATTGAAAATGTGCATACCAGGTGTCTTCTTTTCTTTTGATGAGCGAAATGTTATGTCTGGAGTCTAGTCTTTTATGTGTTGTTTAAGCGAAACGACACACTCTGTTATGTGCTGTTCTGAAAGCCCTGTTTCATCTGCAAAACCTATATTAGAAGAAGAGTTCTACGGTATGTCAGCTTTTATGTCTGTTATCATGGCTTGGCATGGAGCTTTATTCGCTTCCCTCTTGGCTCTCCCCACTCTCTTAGCTTCAAGTTTATTGGTTGCATGTGGCACAAAAACAGCTTGTATGGGATTATTAGGACATTTACAACTTTTGATTGTGCAGTTTGCAATCACTGGGACACTGGATGGGAGGGAAAAACAAATCCCTTAGTTAGCAGCTACCCTTTGTAAGAATGTAATAAAGCCACAGTAGCTAACGACTCTGTGTCTAGGCTTAAGAGCATACCTGTATTAACTGCACTCACAGCCATTTTGGAGAAAACTATCTGTCCAAATAAATACTTCCCATTTCACACACACACCTGCACACATTAATTCACACACGAATGCAAGCACGCACACACACACACTTGCACGCTCACACGCGCACACACTCACACATACACACTCATACTCACACACACACACACACACACACACACACACACACACACACACACACACACACACACACACACACACACACACACACACACACACACACACACACACAGATACTAATCGCTACTTTCATCAGCTCATTTCTGTGTGAATTTGCTGGTCCTATACTTTAAGAGCATCTTATAATAGTAAATTGAATCTTAGTGTAAAATGTGGTAGGATAATATATCCTGCCCCAAATTTTACATGGTATCAGTATGTGTTTGCCCATACATGATCAGAGTGAAACTGCTTGGCCTGTATTGGCGTCATGTTCATCACATGGTGAAATTTATTCATAGACTACCTATAATTCCCAGCCTGCTGCTGAACATGCATACAACATAAGGACACACCAAAGAGTTTCTTCTTCTTCTTTTATGTAAGGAAAAACAAGCTTAGATATGATAATGATGATAGCACATGTCCATGTGAGATCGGCTTCCCCTCGCCAAAGACAGGCTAACCTTTTAACCACTAAACACATTGCTGCATTGTAGTCCTGCTATTAGAATAAAAAGATCTACTGTAGTTCAATCTCACCAGAATCAGATTACACACTCATAAAGCACCACACAAAATAAGACTTTAGGGTATAATGGGTATTATGTTGCTAACTAACCAGAAATGCTTACTATATAATGCACCATTACTCATTAATACTGCTAATGGAACAAAACAATCTTTGAATTCATGAATAAACAAGTAAATGCATTAAATAAGCATATGTTTGTAACCAGTCAAATCAAGTCAAGTCAGCTTTTATTGTCAGCTTCTTTGTCCATTGTTACCAGTCCATCACTGTTACCTGTCCTGTCTGCAATTTATGTCAGTCTGGAAAATGTCAGTTTGTATATGTCTTGTCCTGGCATGGTATAGAGAGAAAACGTAATTTCATTTTCCCTTGTATGTCTTGTGCATATGATGAAAGTGACAATAAAAGCTGACTTGACTTGACTTGACTTCATATGCACAGGTCATAAAAGGAAATTGAAATTACGTTTGTCTCTCTGTGAAAAGACATACACATACACAGGACTGACATTTACAGACTGACATCAAAGTGCAAGACAGGACAAGTAACAGTGATGGACCAATAACAGTAAAGTGATGAAGTAATACATAACAACTGAGCATTTAACATTGATGACTGACAGTGATGGACCACTGATAAATCAGTAACAATAAGTGATTGAGTCCAATAACCTTTGATAAGAATATTTCTTTTCAGAGTTGAATTGAAATGATTCCACTTCCCGATACGTTTAAACCTCCATTCAGATATAGATGAATAGGCTGCTAAATCATACACTGCCATGCTGGTGTGAGGATACTATATAAAGCTACAGTGCTGCACAATTTCATCAATGGTCAGAGTTCACTTCCGTTTTATCCTGCAGCTGTTGACTGTCCCATTCTTGACAACAATCCGTGAAACTGTGCCTTTATCAAGCCAAAAATATCTACACACATGTAACTACAGCCACTACTCCACTTGATCTGCTAAGCCTGGAAAATAATCTGACCAGTGGGGATTACACAGGCACACACACAGGCACACACACACACACACACACACACACACACACACACACACACACACACACACACACACACACACACACACACACACACACACACACACACACACACACACACATGCACCCACCCAGAGAGGCAGAGAGAGACAGAGAGAGAGAGAGAGAAAGAGAGAGAGAGAGAGAGAGAGAGAGAGAGAGAGAGAGAGAGAGAGAGAGAGAGAGAGAGAGAGAGAGAGAGAGAGAGAGAGAGAGAGAGAGAGAGAGAGAGAGATGGACAGACTCACAGAGAAATAATGGCTCATATTTTAAACTCATGAAACACATAAGATCTTCACTACATGGCAAACCTCAGCATATTCATTTAGGTCACTGATTAAGAGCCAATGACAACAGAGACGTGCCTAGTTAGCAGTTAAAAGGGTGAAATAAAATACTTCTAATTGGTGTTTAAGTGTCCAAGATGATAAGAGTATTAATAATAGATTCCCAAGGCTTGTCAGAAAAAAAAATCCTCCCAGCATGGGCATAGAACAGAGAGCACCCCAGACATAAGATAGAATAGAATAGAATACCAACTGCATTAAAATATTACGGATATAGGCCTACAAAAAGTTTTTTTTTTCTCATTTTCTTTCAAATGGTTTATGAATGAAGACTCAAGGCTTGTCTGTGTAAGGCGACTCTCACATGAAAACCCTACCACCACACTGTAGGCTACAGCGAAACTGCATTACTGGCAAATTGTATTACTGTATGAATGATGAGGTGCACCTGCACAGTGGTGTAAGATCCTGGACAGCATTGCCCATGTGTAGCATTGTATGTTAAATTATTGGAAACTATAGCAAGTGTTATATTTGTTTCTCTTTCTATGATGACATACTGTACATTTTATAACACACTTATGGATACATGACTTGAAGGTGTTGTTTGTAGGCACAGTGTTTGTTTTGTAAATGTCTGTATAATTGATAATGAACAATGCTTTACACAATTGCAAAAAGAGTGACAAAGTAAAATTAAGTGAAAGTCGGGGGTGAGACTACACCCCTACACCCAACTACACCCCTACACCCAACTACACCCCTTCGCAGCAAAATATCTAATTTTAATTCTAATTCTAATTCTAAATAATTAGGCCTATGGTATTTCGTCCATTGCTTTTTTACTATTGGAAACTGTATCAGAGATACATGCTTTGGTCTATTGTCAGAGAAGGCTGAGAGCTCCATGAATGTTCCTGTGGTCTCCAGTGCAGCCCATCTGCTGAGATGCTATAGGGCAAAGTCTTTCCTGTGCTTGTGAAAGGGAGGCCTTCAGTTGGATTTCGTAGAGTGAGAGCAAGGTCTCGGTGTGCCTGAGCGTTTTTTTTTTTTACCATACAGTTAAGTGTATATGTTGAACTCAACAGGCAAGTCTTCATTTGGCATCAGTGGATTCTACCTTTCTAGGCCAACAGAACCGTGTTGGAGCATTCATACTGTACATAACTTTTCTGTATGTGATCATTTGTTATCCGGATTAACCTGCTGATGTCGAGATTGTCTTCACAGTTCAGAGAAAAAAACAAGTGTTTTTCAATTCACATTTCGAACCAACTCTCTGGTTCCCGAACCCTCAGACGTATGGCCATGTCGGCCAGTTCCAGATTAGGTGCGGGAACGGGCACCAGCGCTGTTCTCTGTCGGCCTGAACGCACCTTATGTGTTTGTGAACCAGTAAGTAGGATCGCGATGTGAACCGAAAAAAACTTGGTTTGTCAGCAGCAGGTAACACATGGTCACATATGGAAAAGTTTATTGCCTGGTTTGAATGCAGATGGTTCGCAGATAAGCACTTTAGTTCCAAACGTAACCGGTGCAGGAATGGGCACCAGCACCATTCTGGTCAGCTGTAGGCAGTCATGGGTAAGCGGTTAGGGCGTCAGACTTGTAGCCCAAAGGTTGCCGGTTCGACTCCCGACTCGCCACGTTGATGGGGGGAGTAATTAACCAGTGCTCTTCCCCATCCTCCTCCATGACTGAGGTACCCTGAGCATGGTACAGTCCCGTCGCACTGCTCCCTTGGGGCGCCATTGGGGGCTGCCCCCTTGCACGGGTGAGGCGTAAAATGCAATTTCGTTGTGTGCAGTGTGCAGTGAACACTGGTGTGCTGTGGAGTGGTGTGTCACAAACAATTACAATGGGAGTTGGAGTTTCTCAGGTGGGCTTTCTTTCTTCTTCTCTGTAGTGGAGCATTCCATCACTGTGTGGGATAGTAGAAGGTTGCTTACCCAACCCTCCTGGTTGTGGTAGAGCGTTGTGGTGGAGTGTTCCATCACTGTGGGGGATAGTAGGAGAACCTTGTTTACCCAACCCTCCTGGTTGGTGTTTCTGGAATCCTCAGGAGACTGGACTCAGTAGATAATATGTTAATGAAATGCCCTCAGTGCAGCATCACACATTTGTTCATTCCTTGTCTGCACTGTAGGCTTTTACTTCATGTGTGCAACAATATGCTTCGTTGGCTACAGTGACATGGGATTTTTGGTAAATGCTTGGTGAATTACTTACGTAACACTGAATTCTTCTTCGTGACAAGATTTTCCTGTTGCCACCATGCCAAAGTTGATGTATTGGGCAAGCATGATTTGAAATATATTAGGAGAAGGAAGCAGAAAACAGTGTGCTCTGTAAAGACAATTTAGTCCCATTTATTTTTTCCAGCGGGCATCACACAACACAAAACCGGACATTGTCAAAAGCATCAGGCGAGTACACTTCCTTGAATGTTTTCCCAGATATAAATACTGCTTCCTTCTACAGCTACTTCTTTGCTGTTCTGAATTCTGAATGTTTCTTCAGAAAAAAAACACTGAGAAATATGAGCCAACTTAGTTTTTTGGCAGTTTTAATGGCCAATACATGTTAAGTATTGCATGAAGTCCCTAAACCATGATGTAGCTCTTGGTCTGTGCAAATCCTTATAGGAGGCTAATTACAGAATGCAGCACCTGAACACATGCAAAGGTTCAATTGACATTGCATTCTACGTACATGACAGTGAGTGAAACTGATACAGTAAAAAGAGTGAAATTGGTGATAGGAAATCCACACAATCACGGCTTTCTGCAGTGCACTGTCACCCACTGAAATATAGAACTATTATCTGCAGAAACCTGGACACTGCTATGATGTGTAAATAAAAAAACCCTTCCAATTGAAGCTCATGGTTGACAAGAGGACTGTATTTTGACTACTTTGAGAAACCACAAGTGCACCAAAATAATGTCACATATGTAATTGTTTAACAGTGTTGTTTCTGTACCTGTACGTGGGCTTGGAAACATAACCTCCTTGGCGGAGGTAATAACCTTATAAAGCGGCGTACACACACAAACCTACTTTCTCGCTTGCTCAGGTTATGTTTTCGGTCACATTGGTTTGTCTGTCTGTTTGTTTATTTGTTTGTTGTTTGTCAGCAGGATAATTCAAACACTTATGAACAGATTTGAATAAAACTTGGTGGAGTTGTTGAAAATGACCCAAGGAATAAGTGATGGTGGTGATCCGGATTATGATCCAGAACCAGGAACTTTTTAAAGATTCTTCACCATTGCTAGTCTATCTAGACACCCTTAGTGACCGCAAATTGAATTGCGGACAGAGCGAGTTTTGACATTCCAGTTTCTAACTTCTCAAAAAGAAAGCAGAAAATCTTGAAATAAAATAGGGTGTATAATAGTCAAATATTTTATCAAACAGCTTCCTTGGTGGAGGTATGCACTCTCAGAGTGCATCTAGTTTCATAATTCAAGATGGAGGTATGCCATTCATATTTTTAAGAAATACACCTACTGTTTCAAAAATCGTGTGCATATTTCAACCCGTTGAAAACACAAAACTCTGTTAATGAGGACTGACATTATCTCTGCATAATGGTTTCATTAACACAGACATTGTGTATTAAGAGCTGCAGGAGTCCTAGAGCACATGCTATGTATGTAAAACATTTTTGTCATGCTCAGTGAACTTGTTGTCAGCAGCCACTTGCTGTCTGCACCATGACTACATTGTGGAAAAAAAATAAGTCTCTGCAGACATCCAAGGCACCAACCCAGACAAACACAGAGGGGGCTGTCTGCCCCACAAACCATAACAAACATGAAAGTGTCAGAGAAGGGAATGTTGCCATCACCAATGATAAACAGTTCCATTTAACCGTTAAGACACCATTGTGTACAAACTGCTAATGATTTATCCACTCACCCTAAACATGTTTTGTTTGGGATTACAGAAGGGATTGTGCGGGATCCAAACAACAGAAGTGATGTCACTAATGATCACTTGTTTTGGCTTAGAATCACTGATACAGCCTTTGCAGTAACATCTGTTACCATTACCTTTATGTTTTAAATTTGATTATGGAATTATTGAACAAAACAATCCATGCTTATACCATCGCCTGCATGCTATGACCCCCTCGGTAATCTTTTCTTTTCTCGTTTCAATGAATGAGATGTCAGGCAAAGGGAAAAAAACAAAGTAAACCTTTATAATGCAATGCTATTTTCTTTTCACGAATGCACAGTTCATTGCAAACATACGGTTTCAATATTTGTGGTGAGATAAGTATTTGGCCATTTTTTGCCTTTTGCAGGAAGACACAGAGAAAATTAAAAGAACAACTCGCTGCAGAGAATGGCAGGGTTTGAAACAATTGAATGAGTAATTAGTTGCCTGCAAGCTCTAGATAAGGCACAGAGAGCCATCCTTTGATGTTGATAACACATTATCTGAGCGGTGTGAGTTAGAAACATGTTCCAGCTATCGTATCCCACAAACGGCTGGGAAAATACCTACGCAGATTCACAGCAAGTCTTTCCGACTTCTTGCCAGGTCTTGCTGTAATGTAGACCTGGTTTTGATATGCCACATTGACATGGACTGCTTCCAAATCCAGGTGTTATCAATCGCAATCGTGTGTGTGTGTGTGTGTGTGTGTGTGTGTGTGTGTGTGTGTGTGTGTGTGTGTGTGTGTGTGTGTGTGTGTGTGTGTGTGTGTGTGTGTGTGTGTGTGTGTGTGTGTGTGTGTGTGTGTGTGTGTGTGTGTGTGTCTGTGTTACTGGGTCACAGTCTAGATAACTTTGTAAATCAAGTATGCATATGTGCCAGAAGCACTGTATCTGCTCATGTTTCTGTGCTGAGCAGCCCCCTCACTCTCGCACATCAAAAACGACGGGGGTTGGATACACTGATGCCAAGCAGTACCTAACAAATACTGTGGATCTGCGAGGGGAAAAGAATTAGCGGCCGACCATGTCTAAGCTCATGGGGCATGAGCACTTATATAATCTGGTTATGTCCGACGACTCTTAATACACAGATGAATACTATTCATAAAACATTAAATGGTGTAATATGAAGAAGGAGCATGAATAATGCTGTACACAATGACATCCCAAATCATCCTGTGAAACAAAAAAACTTGAGCCTGAACATTGGAGGGTCAATGATCTTATACCAGTTGAGTGTACATATATTATTAATGCTAATTACAGTCAGTGCTAAAGGTACATGGGTAACATTTTTGGCGTTCATTATCAAAATTTGTGATGCGAATTCATGAAGTCCTTTTTACTTAGTAGCCTAGTCTTATTAATACTAACTTTAAAATGTGATGTTGGTATTCACATGACATTCACCCTTAATGTTTATATGCACCATCTTGAAGTATTGTAGTCAGGTCCCTCTAAATGGCTGGTCCTTTGCTATGTATATTCTTCTATTGCGAGTAATGCAACGTTTTCTGTGGACATTTGTTTATTTGTAATCGTTGTAGAGGATACCAGAGATCTTAATCACACAAATGTGCCATGGCTATAATTTTTGTTTAATTTTTTTTTTAAACCAAACAGCTCGTGTCTCGTGTGAATATGAATTTCCGTTGTTGTTGCTATTATCACATGCCTATTCTATCTCTTTCTTCATCAACAAGCTTTGTTTGGTTAAAAAAGTAGTCCGGCTATAAAGACAGAAAAATAGTATACTTTACCAACTTGAAAATTACCAGATCAGAATCAGATTGCATTTATCCTGTGCAACAGTATCTATCCTCGCAATAGTATGGGCATATTATTCTCAATTCTCTGCCTTGATAAGATTAAAAATGAGTACTCTTAGCACAAATTAACCATGAAATGAATATTGACAATGCAGTAGATTCCCACTTCGGTGACATTTCTGAGATCGTAACCCAACCCTGTAAATTGTGTTTAAGACATGGCCGTAGCCACATGTGAGGTAAGGGAGGATCGGACCTCCCTTATTTTTAGAGAAAATACTATTTTTCATACATGAAAAAGGGGATGTTCTCCATTGTCCGCCATTTTGAATTTCCGGAATTTCCTTTTCAGCTGCAAAACATACTGTAAATTGTGGTCATACTAGTAAATATTAGTTCATTATTTAGCAGATATTAATTAAAAGACCAAAATTGGCAAAAGACAGCATACAGTAGTTTCAATGAGCAACATAGTTACAATAGATACTCTGGGCAACATCCTACACAGTGCACCATAAAAAAAATTCTGACACGCTGCGCGTGCACTGTGGACCCCCCTTATTTCAAATTCCTGGCTACGGCCATGGTTTAAGACCACAACCACCCAGTTGTGCTATTTGAAGAAGTGAATCAACATAAACATGGTGAAAACTCAACTGTATTTGAGTAAGTAAAGGCAAGAGTTCACACTGACAATTAAAAAAATCTAGGAAACAGACACCTCAATCTCCAATGCATGCACATCGTCAAAGCATATGCAAGGAATTCTCTCTGATCTTCTTGACTTCCATTGCTGATGCTAATGCAGTGGCAGTCACCTGGTGGAGGCCAGCAGCTGTGCAGTGTTGCCTGCGTGGCATGTATGGCATCTGTTCAGTGTCACGAACCTCCCTCTCAGCACCTTATACGATGCGCTAGAAAATGAATCAAGCGCCCCGCGGGTTCAGCTCACTGTTGCCACTGGCTACCATTTGGAGGCACCACAAAGTGCAGATTTGAATTTTGAGGTGGTGTATACAAAGCAAATTGAAGAGGCTACACCACCTACCCCTGTGGCACCCAGGTGTAGAATATGCAACTTAAGAGCAGTTGTCCTTGCCATGATGTGTTAAAAGAGGGTCCAGTGAGGTAGGATTATAACTATAGTGGGCTGCACCAGTGATGCCTATGTTTGGGAATATAGTAAGGAGTTTTCTGTGACCATCGAAAGCTGCAGACGGGTCAAGTACAAGTAGCACTTTATAATAAGTACCCCTTTTTAGGCATTACTTAAGGGTTAGTTAAGCCTTATTTTACCATTAGTTAACCCTTAGTGAATCACGAGTTAATCATTATGTAAGCATTATTTCTCATTTCCTAACTATTATCTACTACCGTTAGTAAATGGTTAGTGTGTGCTGATATAACGGTTCGCTAAGCAAAGTTAAGCCTTAAATAAGCCTTATTTTAACAATAGTTAACCCTTAGTAAATAACGAGTTAGTCGTTATGTATGTGTTATTCCTCATTTCTTAACACATTGAGTACCGACGACGTAATAATGCGTTTTTCACGCCCATGCGTTCTATACCAAAACGTAAAAATACGTTTTTGCATTTAAATATCATATTCTTAATCTACACCCTTCAATGGACAATATATGTGATTTTGGTAGCTCTGTGATGGACATAAATGACAACATTTGCAGCCAAAAGTTGTTTGATTGTTATGATGTTTGAGTGTTATGATTTGGATATTTTAATTTAACTTACCAAGATGTCTGGATGCCAACCCATGTCGCCTACCGTAGACTATCTGTAATAGGCTCCTAATGATCGCGCTGCCTGCATTGATTTCCCTAGTACGGTCACTGTAGCATGTGTTGTCTCTGACTTCACGCAGACTTTACAGAGACCATTATATCGTGCCTGGAGTATCTTGAACTTTCTGGACTTGCTAGACCTTTACCAGATCCTTGGATCCAAATGGCACCCGAGATGTGATTGGAGTAATGCGCTCCGATTTGGACGTTTGATCGCCAAAAAGATAAGTTTCTGTGTCTTCCTGTATGTGAGAAGCCAGGGGAGGTAGATGGACACTCCCAACTGAGATCGCTCCCGGACGTGTAGTCCACTAGCTCCGTTATATGGCGGTGGGATCGATAGTCTGGCTAGTGGGAGCGAGCCGACCGGGGAGCGTCCTGCGTTGGGAGCGACAATCAGGTAATCGAAGCCAGAAGCTAGCATGGCTACATATCATATGGATCGGATGGGCTAGGCTACATCTAAGCATCATATCATTTGGATTTGTTGTCAATGTTGGGCTATTATTTCGGGAGTCATCGGGAGCTATTTTAGCAAATGTCTCACCCTCTGCATGTGTGCAAAGAGTTTGTGTTCAGTCCACGTGAAAAACGGGGATTTCAAAGGGCATCGATTGCCGGTGTCGTAGTGTGACAGAGCAGGAGGTGCGCTGCCGTATTCGTGAATCGTGCTATGTTGTTGTTTCCCTAGTACGATCGGTAGCGTGTATTGTGTCTGACTTCACGCAATAGGTAAACACAGAGACCATTGTATATCGTGCCAGGAGTATCTTGAACTTTCTGGGCTTGCTACCTTTACCAGATCATTGGATCAAAATGGCACCCGAATTGTAATTGGAGTAATGCGCTCCGATTTGGAAGTTTGATCGCCAACCAGATAAGTTTATTTCATTATTCACCCCCATGTTGAACTGTCTTCCTGTATGTGAAAAGCCAGAAGCTAGCATAGATGGCTACATATGGATCGGATGGGCTACATCTAAGCATCATATCATTGGGATTTGTTGTCAATGTTGGGCTATTATTTCGGGAGTCATCGGGAACTATTTTAGCAAATGTCCGACCTTCTGCATGTGTGCAAAGAGTTTGTGTTCAGTCTGTGTGAAAAACGTGGATTTCGAAGGGCTTTGATTGCCGGTGTCGTAGTGGTATAGAGCAGGAGGTGTGTCTTGACGAGCAGGAAGATGCGTGTCAGAGCTAACCTTGCACCAAATTGTGATTAAAACCAACTTGTCCCCTTTCAAACTCGTCACATTCTGAAGAAGCGCACCCTTCACAAAAACCTCAATATCTCCGATTGTAGCTGAATTCCATGGATACCTGCTTCGGTTTAGCGTGGGTTTACTCGGCAATAAAAGCTCGTAGAGACACACAGTTTTCACCTACTAAGAGGGCAGCGTCTCCACTTTCAAACGAGTCATAACATATGTCAGTGGCCCTATCACATAATACGCTGTGAGTCTACAAAAAACGTCAAAAAAGGGCTTAGAACACTGGTATTCTACGACATAATTCCGTGAGCACCACCGGTATTCAATGTGTTAACTATTATTTACTACCATTAGTAAATGTTTAGTGTGTGCTGATGTAACGGTTCGCTAAGCAAAGTTAAACCTTAGTTAAGCCTTATTTTTAACATTAATTAACCCTTAGTGAATCACGAGTAAGTCGTTATGTATGTGTTATTTCATCATAAGCAATGCTTATCAAGTCATTTGTTAACGTTTTGGAAAGCATGGAAAGGTTTTCAATTTAAAAGTTCCCCAGATATGCGCAAGTAGTGAGTTGCAACTTCTTGTTAATGCATAAGCAATGGCTAACAAATCATTTGTTAACGTTTTGTAAACCATGGAAAGGTTTTCACTTTAGATCAGTTCCCCAGATATACTTAAGTAATGAGTTGTAACTCCTTGATAATGCATAAGCAATGCTTATCGAGTCATTTGTTAATGTTTTGGAAAGTATGGAAAGGTTTTCACTTCAGAGAAGTTCCCCAGATATAGGCCTACTTAAGTAGGCCTAATGGGTTTTAAATCCTTGATAAAAGCATAAGCAATGCTTATGAAGTCATTTGTTAATGTTTTGGATAGCATGGAAAGATTTTCACTGAAAAAGTTCCCCAGATATGCGTTAGTAATGCGTTGAAACTTCTTGATAATGCTTACGCAATGCTTATCAAGTCATTTGTTAACGTTTCGGAAAGCATGGAAAGGTTTTCACTTTAGAACAGTTCCCCAGATATACCTAAGTGATGGGTTATAAATCCTTGATAATGCATAAGCAATGCTTACCAAGTCCTTTGTTAGTGTTTTGGAAAGCATGGAAATGTTTTCACTTAAAAAGTTCCCCATCGAGTTGTGACTTCTTGGTAATGCATAAGCAATGCTTATCAAGTCATTCGTTAATGTGTTGTAAAGCCATAACAGGTTTTCACTTTAGATCAGTTCCCCAGATATACTTAAGTAATGGTTCATAATTCCTTGATAATGCATAAGCAACGCTTAACAAGTCATTTGTTAATGTCCAGAAACATCCATGAGGGGCAGTCACATGAGCCTCAACTTAGGCCTAGGCCTACTGTTTGCCATGCTACCAGTCATCACACACTAACCATTACAAAAGGGTTAAATAAGATTTCACTGATGCTAAAGCAAGAGTTTACAAACCGTTACCATACATGCCTAATAGTACTTGTTAATGGTTAGGTGGTAGGAGACAACAAAGAGATAATGTTTTTTTCATAAATAAAGGTGGGTTATCAGACATTTTAATGATGGTTTACTAATGCTTATCAGAAAGTTAAATCACCATAGACGAATGATTAATTAACAGTACTTAATAATTTCACAGAAATACATAATGACTGACTCGTGATTCACTAAGGGTTAACTAATGCTTAATTTTGTTTAGCGAGTAGTTACACCAGCACACACTAACCATTTACTAACAGTATTAGTTAATGGTTAAGAAATGAGAAATAACACATACATAACGACTTACTCGTGATTCACTAAGGCTTAAATAAGGCTTAACTAAGGTTTAACTTTGCTTAGCGAACCGTTACATCAGAACACACTAACCATTTACTAATGGTAGTAGATAATAGTTAAGAAATGAGGAATAACACATACATAACGACTAACTCGTTATTTACTAAGGGTTAACTATTGTTAAAATAAGGCTTATTTAAGGCTTAACTTTGCTTAGCGAACCGTTATATCAGCACACACTAACCATTTACTAACGGTAGTAGATAATAGTTAAGAAATGAGAAATAATGCTTACATAATGATTAACTCGTGATTCACTAAGGGTTAACTAATGGTAAAATAAGGCTTAACTAACCCTTAAGTAATGCCTAAAAAGGGGTACTTATTATAAAGTGTTACCCAAGTACAAGTGAGGTACATAGATAGTCCTTTAGCTCTGGCATTCCTTAGGCTCAAGTGAGTAATAGCAAAACAGTTTCAGTGGAATGACCACTTGGCCTTTTCGATAACCTGTTCTTTTTCGTTCGAGTCACTCGTCATCTCTGTCAGCCAATGAGTGACTCCCATAGAGATGACTCGTCTATCTCACTCAAAGAATCGGGGACTCATACGAGTCCTATTGTTTTGTGACCCCTTTGTAAATAATTTTTGTAATATTCAACTTGTGCAGGGTTGAGTGTTGGGTTTTACAGGGGCATTACATTTACCTCACTTGAAGACAGATGCAACTTTCCCAGCAGACAGCTAAGCAGTCATGTAATTGCAATGTCGGGGCAATGGCTTGAAGCAGATTTGGGAGAACCAGGTCCATCAGTCAGGTATAGGACAGGTCCCAGTGATGAGGTTAGATACACCGCTCTCCCCCTGGGATCAATAAACGATACTCTACTCTACTCTCTAACCCTGCGAACACACCAGAAGAGACCCAAGCAACAAAGCGCCACTGGACTGTCTTCATAGCAAGAGCGACATGAGCGATAAAAGTGACAGAGTAGCAGAATGCAAGCATTCCAACATTCCAATTGGTTGCGGAGGTTGTTGCCAAATCGCATCATTGCTAATTAGCATAATATTCACTTAAGTTCAACTACGAACTGTCTCTCATGTCACTCAAATTACCTCTTGTTGCCCAAATCGTTTTTGTCTCTTTGGTCGCCAGCTCCTCCACACAAAGTCAATTTCTTCTGTTGATGGTGTCACTCTAGTCACTTTTGGTGTGTTTGCCATGAGAGAGGAGTGAATCTGGAAAGTGCTGAACCATTGACTGAGGTATACAGATGTGGTAGTACTGTGACTGCTCTCTGCATATGGTTGGCATGATTGATAGGAGTGTTTTGGATGAGGTTGAGGGGCCCTTGACTGGATGTGGTGAGTTGTGACTGGATGGGTCATATAATTGTTGATGGCATTTCCATGAAAATTGAAAATTAGCAGCAGTGAGAATTTTGGCAGCCAGTTTGTGGGGGGTGGTCAAGTAGCGATTTGATGTCAGTGCGCGACAGAACAGTGGCAATTTTAGTTTTGTAAAAAAAGAGAGGACCTTTGAATTGAGTCCTGTCTTGTGGTCCATGAATTAAACTCAGAAAGCACAGAAAGGCTTTCACACATTTGGAACAATATGTCGCCTCTCCTGCTCAGTGGGAGGAAACTTAAAAGTGGCTCTTGTGTTGGTGAGGTGAGTCACACCTCATAAAAAGGAAAGTGTAAGGTGGTTATAATTGCACAATTTTGTTGTTTTCAGGGCATCGTTTTTGCACTTGCATTTGCACTCCTGTTTTACATATTCACGTTTGCCCGAGTCGGCATGGCAGAACTGGTTAGGTTTAGAGGGAGGGCATTGTCTTGGTGTCTTGGGATAGAGCAGTGCTATTCAATGGGTTTGTATACGAAGCTTGCATTTGGTGATAAAGATCTCTTGCTTTCAGCCTCTCTTCATTGCTGCAGCTGTCTCAGGGATTGATCTCTCTCTCTCTCTCTCTCTCTCTCTCTCTCTCTCTCTCTCTCTCTCTCTCTCTCTCTCTCTCTCTCTCTCTCTCTCTCACACACACACACACACACACACACACACACACACACACACACACACACACACACACACACACACACACACACACACACACACACACACACACACACACACCATTGTGTTATATGAAAATTCATTATGTGTCTGTGCTATTTTGGGTAGGCCTGCATCTAAATACAGTAAAAGCTTATACTGCATTGTGAAACACCAAGTCAATTCATAATTTAGCCGTCAGATTTGTGATTTGTTTTTTTTTTTTCTTCATGTGTCTGTATGTGTTCTCCTTCTCACAACATTAAGACATGTTCAAAAATCTGGAGGTTTGTCTGGTTTTACACATGTATGGGGAGATTACAACAAGGAAGCCCTGATTAATAAGGCATAGATATGTGGGTTCAGTGACCATAATGCTGCTTCGTCTAATCCCCAGGTTTTTAGGCTATCGTCGGTTTAAGACCTTATAGCCCTGATGCAGTGGCAAAGTAACATGCACTGTAGAAATACCCATCTGAAGCTTGGGGGACATTACATCAGTTGGTTTAGTGCTGTTCACCACAAAAAAAATACTTGATCCACACCTACAGAAACCATATATTAATAACCTTGTATTCTTCTCTGCAACTATATTTCCATATTAATTGGTGTGATTCAGTTCAATTTCGTGTTTCTATTGCTTGGGAATGTTGGCCTCAACTAATGTTAATATTCTATTTTAAAGTAATAATTATAACAGCACACGAAGGAAGTGCTAGAATGTGCGAACGAGTATAAAACAATAACCTCTTTGCCCTCCACCAGCAACATGTATAATTCTGCCCTGGGCGTTCACAGCTTTGAAATGGCTGGGCTAATTATTGGTAGCTGTGATGGGAAAGACAATTGCGCATGTAGCTGTGAACCTCTCACTG
The DNA here is from genome assembly GCF_034702125.1 of Engraulis encrasicolus. NCBI lineage: Eukaryota > Metazoa > Chordata > Actinopteri > Clupeiformes > Engraulidae > Engraulis > Engraulis encrasicolus. The sequence continues at coordinate 40,440,738 of NC_085872.1, read as the reverse complement.
ATCTCGTTTTTATCACATTATTGGTCCGCTTTCTTTTTTTTTTCTTTTTGTGGCCATGGGTAAAGAGGTGAACAGAGCAATTTCATAATTTTTAACTTTTGCCACTTGCTTGCTGCCTTGCAACAATTTGCTGAATGGCGTAGTCTGTGTGCCTGCTGTCATGGATCAGTGGGCATGCATGTTCATGTGTTTGTGGATTGTAAGTGCATGTATGTAGCAGTATCCCTCATTGAAATGTTACAGTAAAGTATGGTTATTTAGCACTAATAAGTACAAATCAGAATAGGTCTTGTTATGCTTTAGTACATTTATTTG
>NC_085872.1:40320423-40430423 GCF_034702125.1 Engraulis encrasicolus | reverse complement strand
AAAAGGAAATTTCGCTGTCCTTTCAGTTGACTAACTGGACATCCTCGAGTGCCATTCCCTAGGCTGTTGTTTGAAATGGTGGGCGTAACAGGGAAATTTGAGGGCATTATCGGATGGTGCCTACTACCCAAAATGCTGTGGGCCACCTCTCTCTCAACAGTGAACCTGAAAACAAATGACTGCCACCTGTTCTACTACCTTAAAACGGTCTTTAGTCTGACTAAAGACTTGAAGTGTAAATATAATGTCGCTGGAACTATTTATAGCCTATTTTCATATACACTGTATATTCATCTGTTGATGTTATAATAGTCAACTAACTAACGATACCTACTGACGGCACAGGGCAGTGCTGGTTAATGCTGTTTTAAACGAACGCTTTAAAAGATACCATCATGACGGAAGTCATATCTGATCAGATATTTATTTAGGGATGGAGTCATCAAGCCGCTGCCTTCCATTTCGATCGCGGCCTATGTCTTTGGTGGGCTTATTTGTGTCACTTAGGTTCATGGCCGTAGCCAGCCATGTGAAGTAGGCGAGGTCCGCGCGCCGACATTTTATTATTAATATAAAAACTAAATTAAAAAATAATTCATAAAATAAATAAATATAGGCTACACAGGCCTATAGCCTATATAGGGCCCCCCTCTATGAATGTATAGACCTTATGTGAAATAGTAAATAATGTAGACATGTATAATAATAAATATGTTGTAGTTTTCAGTCAACTCAGCCTGTTCCCTTTGAATGGCTATGCTTTGGTATCATGCCTCTTTTATCATAAACAGCATTCTCCCAGTCAGTAAAGCCCTTTGTAAGGAAACTAAAGTTTGACCCAGAAGTTGCACAATAAGCTACAGCCTCAGATGGCAAGTTGCTCAGCCATTCATATTTTCCCTCCCAATGACATTGTTTTCCTCCAAAGGTACAGGGATAGCTATCTCTGTAGTGCGAACCTACGGTGGCCCATTAGTGACACAGAGGGCTTTTTTTGGAGGGGGGAATGTATGCACTGGAGACTAACACCTTTGCGAGATAACGCAAATCTTTTGCGAGATAACGCAAACCATTTGCGAGATAACGCAAATCTTTTGCGTGATAACGCAAATATTTTTGCGATATAACGCAAATTAAAACTTACATCTGCGGGTTCACCACTTTGATTTGCAGCACACTTTTTGGTCACCGGGGGGCAGTCTGAACCAACACGTGTACGGCTTTGACACGCCACAGTTGTAGGGGTAGGCTATTCAATTCAACCACCACTGTTGTTGGATAACAGCGAGAGGGATGCTGACAGTCAAAAACATTAGACTACTACCGCTGGAAGGACGTGCAAGGATACCGTTATTTAATCCATTGTTTTATGTTAAATAAATAACTGAGAGACACCTTAGCACCCTGCTTTGCGAACGGACAGAAGGGCAAATATAGGATTTGTTGGACGACACGTGTCTGCAATGCAGAAGCTCTGTATGTCAGAATTAAGGAAGGCAGACGGGACAACTGTTTACTCTACGGTTTTCAAAGATGATGAGAAGTTTATGAAAATCATTTTGTCATATCAAGACCCACATGTGAATGATGTAGGCCTAATTTCAACATAGGCCTCGACGTTGAGGCAGCACGCTGTATTCTTTCTTTCTTTTTCTTGAAACTTGTTGTTGTTTCAATTTGTTGTTTGTTGCGGTTCTCCCCTTTTAATTTATAATTGGCTAAATCAAGTAGGCTATCACTGCTTAGCCATGCAGAGAGCTTCGACTTGTAACAACTCTGACATTTGGAACTGTCCAAAGTGGGCATTGGTTTATAGTTTTCTCGGTCAGACTTGGATTAATGTTTCTTAATGCATGACATGATGGCAGATCACGGAACTTCACGCAGAAGGCTATAGCTCAATGGATAGAAAGCGACATAGGCTATGTCCTTCCTGTGGTAGAAAATTCCTCCTGTTATACATGACATCGGGTCTTAGGTAAATGGAGGAAATCAAATAGTTATTTGCTTTTAATTGTTGACCAGTTTTACAGTGATGGCTTTTAGCGAACACAAATTACTTTTGGATGTAACTCGTACCGCCACGTGCCCCATGGTGCCATGGTTTCCGACCATGTAGCACTGAGAGATATCGCTGAAATCTAACGCAGAGCTCACAGAGATAACTAACAACTTTCAAAAAATCACGGAGAAGTGTCAATTTTGGCAAAAGGACGATAGCCGACTGGCATTGACGATCTGGCTTTGTTGTAAGCAGTCCAAAATCATAGCGTAACGGGCGTAAAGGGCCGTAGCCTAACGCAACCTTGCGCAAACTAAAACACTGACAGGACAGTTTTTCTGAGGTGTGGCGGGACACAGCACACACACACACACACACACACACACACACACACACACACACTGGCCATAGCCCTCCCATCCCACCCCTTCATTGATCACCTTATATCCCCCTATGCCCACCCCGTTCAGAATCCTTTGCACCCCACACACGCTCCCTAATATTTCTCAACGTTAGCGCTATAACCTCTTTGGACAGCCAGTTGAGAAGGATAGCTGATAGGGTTGGTGCTTATTGCGATCGGGGGTAATTAGTCCATTATATATATTTTTAAAACCAAGGGGCGCTGGGAGGGATCAAGGGGGGGTTGGGATGCTTATGATGAGGTTCAGGGGGCTTTTGTTCAAAAAATGGTTGAGAACTACTGCTCTACCAGTATGAGCCATAATGACGCTCCCCCCAGCACACACGCGCGCGCACACACACATGCACCTCATCCACCATTCTACACCAATGCACATCCATACGTGAGTATTTCCATCCGTTGTTTACCACTGGTTTTCAATCTTTTTTGAAATGGCACACCTTTTATCGAGGGAAAATGCCAAGGCACACCACCAATGAAAATGTTAACTGAAAATACAACCATATTGCCTATAAAAGGTAGGCCTACAGCCATTTCATTTTCCATGGCACATCAGGAAACCGTAATTAAACTTCGAAGCGTTTTTATTTTTCTCAAAACAAAATGTGCTCGTGGGCATTATAGACATAAACCCAAGTTGGACTTGCAACTCAAAAATACTCAATACAAAATCAAAGTCAAATCCGAACTTAATACCTGCGCTCAACAGCAGCTACTTTTTACAAACGTTTCTGAAGACAGCTCACTCCGGTAAACAGCTGCTTCGCCTAGCTCGCCCACTCTCAACAATGAGCTGGGTTTTACATACCCTTCACTACGCAGGCAATTATTCAATTAACCAATGCAGACACACAATCACAATTGACCCGTACCATTTCTCCAGGACCTTTCCAAAACAAAACGCCAGTTACAAATCATATCGACAAACATTGCCCATCGTTGCCCACAGACTCAACACATGTCCATTTTCAGTGCTTGACATCACGCGATGAAAATGCTGCCACAACGATGCGCGCTCCCGTGTAGCAGTGTCGTGCGCACTTGGAGAGGAGAATGTGATACTGAGCGGTGTGTGTGTGCGTGTGTCCAACTGTCCAGCTCTGCCCGCTCCTCGCGGTGCACAGTAAATACACAAGTTCACAAATAAAGTTCACCAAAATAAAGAGTGGTTTAAAATCAGTGAAGAGTTTTGAGATCACCTTTTCACAGTGAACATGATGGGATGTGTACCTTTAAGCCTTATCATTAAATCTGTCGTGCGTTGGTGCGCCATGTGATCAGTAGGCACCAATTGGCAAAACTTGGCACGCTTTTAAAAGGTTGGCACAATCTGCTCGGAGTCGGAGGGAACCGTCAGATTTTTTGTGTGCTTGTGGCAATTATGCCTTTGGTTTATGTGTGTGGTGCTGCTAGGGAGTCGAGCCCGTGTAGAGCCTCGCTTCACGAGAGAGGGACAATTTCGTGGAGTTTGGTCTATGACGGGGGTGCGACTGTAAGCGCGGCCACATTCACTGATAAAAAGGATTTTGAGGGGCAGTACATTTCACTGACAAAAAATTGATATTTTTTACCCCAACAAATTAGGTTGCTGAGGTTACTCTGATGCAAGGGGTATAATATACTCACTCTACCTATAAATAAGGAGTAGGACTTAGTACTGGTGAGAAATGACTAAACTATACCTAATTTGCATTCATACGCTATAACTAATACTAATGGCTAGTGTCGAAACTACCTATAAATGACTAAACTTTACCCAATTTACATTCCAACACTGTAACTAATACTATTGGCTAGTATGATCCAAACCGTCTCTGTCAAAACTACCTATTGAAATTGGTTAAGGCCCGCAATGCGCATTGCTTTCTGGGACTACATTGGAAGAAGAATCAACCGACGACTGTGGCGAGCCTCGCAGCGGATGAAGTTAACTTCCAATGGACGGGACAAATTCAGAAGGTAAGCTGGCCAGTCGTGCATTAAACATGGGATACAAAACATGAACAATGATCAAAAGGAAACTAAATCACGCTAGAGTTGTAGTTGGCTCGTAATAACTGTCTGACTGTGACTCAGGCAGCTGCTATCAGCAACGCACTGGGCAGACAGACAGGTCAATGGACCTGTAAGCTGCCGTTCAAACTTCGTTTGGAGAAGGCAACAAGTATGCCCTGTGTTAAAGATGAACGGATAGCACTACCAATTTCAAAATGTTGTAGAATGAAACCCACTGCAGCCAAGTTTTTTTTTCCATTCTCAAATGTTGCCTTGTTGGCTAGTTTTGGCGCGCAGACTGGGACTGGCTGCTGGTGGGGACCTCGTGTGTCGTTCTACAATTTGTTGCCGAATGTTCCATCCACTGCTTGCGCTGCCACTGCCACTTGATGCTCTGCATCACGCGAAAGCACGGAGGAGAAAATTCTACAAGATAGCCTCCTTTTTTGCTTTCACACAAGGCTGTAGTGTGATAATCTTACAAGTTACATGCACCTAAAGGACTGTGCTCGTAGACAGACTACGAACGGCACATTACTTCACTATTTTTTTCTCCACAATAAATCCATTCAACATGGAACGGCTACGTTTGTAGCTGGTCACTGAATCCTTCGTAAGTCTTTCAGCAGTTCCCGTCGCGAATGTCCTCTTTGAATGTTGTTTTAAAAATGTGTAAATTCCTATGGTCACCAAGTTTTCAAATCAATGAAATGCGCGACGAAATGCTTCATATCAACTGTCAAAGCAGTGTGCGTAAACAGTCATCATTCTGGGATGCCTCCGTGCCGAGTCAACTAAAGACTTTTTTGTATTATTAATCATAATCGTAGACATTCTTAGTTTGAATGACAGTTTGAAGATGGGGAGCGAGACAGACGGTGTGTGCATGCCGGGTGCCTGCCTGTGTTACTGGGAGGGAGAGGGGGAGCGAGAGGAATCGATCATCAAATAACTTTTTAAACAACGCTACCCTAGACATGCTAAATCCTGCTGAGAATAAACGCTAACAAAGGATCAATCCGTTAACATTGCGAGGAGACATTGATTAGTTTGTTGTAAATGTATCATAGTAAGTAGTCCTATGTAGACCAACACGCCCTTATGTTACTCTTAGTAGTGGTGAGAGGAGGTTTTTGGCGAGGGACCTCCCAATGTGATCATCCACGGTCATAATATCACCTAACATGAAGTCAGTTATTTTTTGTTGGACGTTGCAAACTCAATCTCAAGGTTAGTTTTGACAACGATAGTTTGATAGTTGCTTTAGTCGAAGGACTCGCTATGAACAGACACGCGCAGGTTCCATAAGCACAGCCCTTCTCTCTCTCTCTCTCTCTCTCTCTCTCTCTCTCTCTCTCTCTCTCTCTCTCTCTCTCTCTCGCTGGTCTCCGCAGTTCGCACACACTTCAGTTGTACCGAAATGATGACGTTTGACATTAGGAAGGGCAGTCCAACGAAAAGAGACCGGTAGCCTATATTTTCACAACTAGTATAAAAAGTGAAACAAATGCTTCTAAACGGATAGCAATTGCAAGGAGTAGAAATGTTTACATAATAATCGAGTGTAAAAGTACAACTTCTTAAACTTTATCCATGTCAAATTATTCACAATGTTTTGTGCATAATGAAGGTGTTCTGCTTCTGCCTACTGCAGGAGTTGAGAAAAGGCGGTAACTGCTTACCTCTCATGTAAGCTACAGCCTATGTGGTGTGTGGCAAGTCATATTAATGACCAAGAATGACTTACTTGTAACTTAATTGTTATTTGCTTTTAATATGTGTTTCAGGCAGTGGTGTTGCATCTTTTATATGCATGGTTGTCCTGAAGTCATTCTGGAACAAGGTAAGTCGCCGACTGAAGAAAAATAAACAGACTTAAAGGCCATAACACTGTCATGTTATTTGTTTATGAATAGCCATTTTCACTCACTCAGGCTTGCTGTCCTTGTTGCACTGTGCACTGTGTAGGATGGTGGCAGAGTAGATTTTGCAACTAAATAATAAACTCATATTTACAGTTAGTACTATTATAACTAATATTGCAATTTGCGCAGTCATAGAGAATATTTTGAATTTGATGGTGGCGGTAAGAATCAGTGAAAAAGATTTATGACTGGGCCGCATGAATTATGGAACGAGACTGCCAAATACATTTCACAGTGCACCTTTGAGGTCAATAGATCCCTTTACTGTTTGCATACAGATGTGACATAATCAAGCTGCGCTCTCATTGTTGGAGCACAATGGACCATGTATGCACATTTGTAAAGAAACTAGCCAGGTGTTATTTCTGAAATAAGCAAATGGATGGTCACGATAACTTCAGATATGAAGTGGAACCGCTCATTCCTTATGGTGGCCTCAGTCCGGTCGTTCTTAAATTTCTTGAAACAAACTCCTATGTTCTGAAACAGCCTATTCCCGTAGAATAGCGTAACAAGTGTTCTTTTTAGGGTCTCTATTTAAAAAAAGGACGGCAGGTCTTCTCTCTTTAGGGTCTGCACTGTCTCTGTGTGTGTTTGAGTCAACAATGCGTGAGCAGTCTGATGACTTAACTTCTATGTGAAGCTGTCAAGAGCTGTGTAGAGGGCAAATACACTGTGGATTGGTCACAACTGTTACTAATAACTCAACCCCTTTACTTTTTCAGCTCTAGACAGATGACCAAAACAGACCATAGAATGTACCTTTAAAGAAAAAAGTTTAACCAATGAGTATTCTTAATAGTGTATCTTGTCCCAGGGTTGTGTTCAGGTGCGTGACAACTGACAACATTGAGAAGACCCAGGAGCGGGAGAAGGGCAGCCTGATGAAAGAAGGCGACAGTGTTCTGTGGTCACACCTGAGATGATGGTCCTGAAGAGGAACGAGAGGAGATACTGGGCATATAAATACAGGCACTGTACGTTGTTTTTCTGTCCATTATCTTTTTACTCTTTTTGGCATACTGTATTTCACTCGCATATGTAGTAATCAGTACGTGTTATTGTTAAAGGGGCATCACAGTGGAGGACAATCATGAAAAGGTTGAAGACTTCACTGTGCCCATCCCTGAAGTCCCTCCACTCGGCGCAGTAGCTCTTTCCACCATACTGCCATGCTCTGGGTTGTCCCTGCCACCATCCACCTTTTGGGTCATCTGTGCCGCCAGCCATCACCGTGCCTGCAGCGCCTGGGTCATCCGTACCACTCCCCACCATGCTGCCAGCCATCACTGTGCCTGCAGCACCTGGGTCATCCCTGCCACCATCCACCGTGCCTTCAACGTCCACAGCACCTCCGGTCTCTGTGAGCCAGTTTGCAGCTCTACTGACCTCTCCAGTATACAGTATGCTGTAATTGCTAATGGTTTCTCTGAGTGGCCTGACCAGTCCCGTATCCCAACTATTTACCACTAAACAAGTGATTTTGTAATAAGTAGGAGATCTTTGCAATGTTATCAGTATGGTTGGACTCTGATGTTTCACTGCTGTATGTCTTCCTCAAAGAGTAAACCGAATTCTGAGTATTCTTGGATTTAGTCTTTGAAAAGTAGAGCAGCCCGTTTGTTTGAAACTGTTGTCCTGGACACCAAATAGACTGGAACTGATATCCTTTTTTAAAAGAAACTGGTATCCTTTTTATGTGTGCAGTTTAATGGTAGAACAGTATACACTGATGTGCCTTTATCAGTAACAAAGTGAAAACGGAACAAAATTTGACTATTTCTGTCAAAAACTGCTACAAATTCTACATATTGTTTATATAAACCTAGTTCTGGAGGAAGTCTGAGAGTTATTGACAGTTGCCATGTCAAGCTTCCGCCTTCGCGTAAATTTAAATCCCACCTTCCCTCCTTCCCCTGTCATGCGCAAAGGCTATCCTAATTGTCCCAGCACCTCCCCCTACTCCCTCATCTCACTGGATCACCCAGCTACATGTCCCCTACACTTATGGAGTGGAAGCGGATCTCGTGCCGCATGATCTCCGCAGGGTCCCAGGACAGAGGCCAGCTAACATCGAATTATGCCTATTGACTATGGTTACCATACTCCAGGGCAAACTCGTGAATTAAATGGTCCTGTTGTTAATGTTTGTTTACTTTTTGTGAGATAAACTGAAACATTGAGTATCTGCTCATTTTTCACATTTTCCTGTTGGCGATATCCCTTTAAATAAAACATCTTGGTTGACATGCACAGGTTTGTTGTAATTGTAATTTCCCTGGTGGACGTTTGCACAACACAGTAGAGGCAGAAAACACTGATTGTTAAAAAGTAACTTTTTAGTTTTTCTCAAAGTTTATTTTAATTTTAAATTATATACTTTTTATTTTTACCTAAGTAGATTCTTTCAATGGTACATTTACTTGTGATTGAGTACAATTTCAACAGAGTAATTATTCTGATTACTTTATTGTTGTGTTTTTCTTATTCCTATTAACCAGAGGTGAAAAGAGTACTAAAATATTTTACTCAGAGTAAAATATTTTAGTACTCTTTTCACCTCTGGTTAATAGGAATAAGAATAACACAGCAATGAAGTAATCAGAATAATTAGCAGTTGATAAATAAGCAGTAATACTAAAAGGCTCCATGAAATGAGTAAACGTTAACCCTTTTTTATCAGTAATAGGTGTTAGTAAAAAGCTACATGAAATGAGTAAATTTTAACCAATTTTTAACAGTAACAAGTGGTAATAAAAAGCTACCTGAAATGAGTAAACGTTAACCTATTGTTATCAGTAATAGGTGTTAATAAAAAGCTACATGAAATGAGTAAATTTTAACCAATTTTTAACAGTAAGAAGTGGTGATGAAAAGCTACCTGAAATGAGTAAATGTTACCCCATTTTTACCAGTATTTTTTACTTTGATGTGGTCAGTATAACAGAACTTCTGGAATTGGTTAATCTTAACTGAATATGTAGGGGTACGTAATACTCTATTTAGGACTGTGGAAATCCTTACACCAATTAAATTGAGTAAATCCTATAGATCTCTTTTTACAGTGTTGGTTCACTAGGCCAACTTCGTACTTGGCGTTATAGGAACCAGGCTTTTTGCGCTGCGCCCCTTGCACGGCGACTTCGAGACAGTCGGTCGCTGTCCGTGGTACCTGTGTATCCACCTGTTGTTCTGTCTGCGGGCTGCTGTTTATAATGGAGAGTGACTGTGTGTGTGTGTGTGTGTGCGTGCGTGTGTGCGTGCGTTTGTTGTTTTGTTTATGTGTATCTTTCTTTTTTTTATTTTTGGTTCACCTCACACCACTTGGGCCGCCCAGCGTGCGGGTTAGGCTACCCCTAAATATATCTCGTTTGCTGTGCGTAAAAGTAAATCACAAGTGTGCAGTGGTATCGGTGTGGCTTTGCCGTGCTTTGTATTTTCATTTCATTACTTAATTTTGGTTTGCTGTGCTGTGTACTACTAGTGGGGAAAACCTTGGCCTCCTTGGTTCATGTGGGGGGTGCGGGTGTCCAATAGCCGTTAGGCCAAATGTATTTCAACTGTTTGTAAATTTTAAAAAGAAAGTGTAAGACAATAACAGAAAAGTCATTTGAACCCTGTCTGTGTGGTCCGACCTCAACGAACATGTGCTGCTGGGTTTAACAGTTGAAGTCTAAATACATTCTGGGGGCGAAATTCCCTCAGTGGCCTAGTCGTGCAATCATCTGTTTGAAATTGGTAATTATTATTTTAATTATTTGCCGACGGCCCAGAGTCACGGACTGTCTATAACTAGCCAAATATTATTTAATTAATTTAAATTTTAGATCGTCTCTGGTATAGCCTTCCTATCCTAGCTCCCAAACTTTTTTTTTTGCCATTATTGACCTGGCATTGTTGACATCGTGAGAATGAATGACAGCAGCGGTTGCTCTGAAGTGTGTCAAAGCCGTAGGCCCTATATAGCTACGTGTGTTGGTTCAGACTTAACTGCTGTTAAGAAACATTAATCGAAGTCTGACATCCAATCCAATCCAAGTCTGTCTGAGAAAACTATTAACCATGAATGCCCACTTTGGATAGTTCCAAATGTCGGAGTTGTTACAGGTCTAAGCTCTCTGCATGGCTGTGATAGCCTTGATTTAGCCTATAGCCTACATTAAAAGGGGAGAACCACAACAAACGACTTCAACATCGAGGCCAATGTTAAAATTAGCCTACATAATTCACATGTGGGTCTTGATATGACAAAATGATCTTCATATGCTTCATAATCTTTGAAAATAACCGTTCAGTAACAGTCGTCCCGACCGTCCTCCTTAATTCTGTCATGCTTCTGCAGTGCAGACACGTGTCGTCCAAAAATCCTATTCCCCCTTGTGTCCGTGCGCAAAGCAAAGTGCTACGGTGTCTCTCAAAATCTGTTGTTTATTTAACATAAAACAATGGATAAAATAACGGTATCCTTGCACGTCCTTCCAGCGGTAGTAATGTTTTTGACTGTCAGCATCCCTCTCGCTGTTATCCAACAACAGTAGTGGTGAATTGAATAGCCTACCCCTACAGCTGTGGTGTGTCAAAGCCGTAGGCTACTCGTGTTGGTTCAGACTGCCCCCCGGTGACCAAAAAGTGTGCTGCAAATCAAAGTGGTGAACCCGCAGATGTAAGTTTTAATTTGCGTTATCTCGCAAAAATATTTGCGTTATCACGCAAAAGATTTGCGTTATCTCGCAAATGGTTTGCGTTATCTCGCAAAAGATTTGCGTTATCTCGCAAAGGTGTTAGTCTCCAGTGCATACATTCCCCCCTCCAAAAAAAATCCCTCCGTGTCACTAATGGGCCACCGTACGAACCACCTATTTTGGAGTAAACGTTTTTCTTCCTAGAGTCGCATCAAACGTTTTGTTTTTATTTAGTAGTTGTTAGGCCTATAGTTTTTCACAAGCGCAGAAGACAAAAGTCTATCAACGAGAAAGAAAAGTAGCCTATTCTCCGCGCTCCTGAGCCATCTGGTGCGTCACGGCCAGAGCCATCTAATAACAGAGTTGCGCAAACCGGGGACCAGGAAGTCGGTTGGTGATGTGATTCGCGTTGATTAAAATGTTTCTTAACAGTAAACTTCTGTTCTTGGAAACTAACACAGAACCATCACATACCAAACAAAGATTAAGTACAAACAAATTACATGACCTTTACCACATTTTCTGTGTTATACCGCCACCTCCTGGAACTAAGTAACTTCTAATAGAACTAAAGTCAATGGGGATTTCCATGTTAACTCTCCGTGAGGCTCCATGAGAGCCGCCATTGCTGTGGAAAGATTGGTCCATAGAGGTCTATGGGAGTGGCGTAACTCTGATATTAGATGGCTCTGGTCACGGCTATGCAGACACAGTAGTCACGGGAGCCTCTTCAGGTGTGGATATTTTACTGCGATTGACTCTGACGAAGACGTGGCAACGTCGATGGTCTTGGCACTTGTCCAAATTAACAGGAAAATATCCACACCTGAAGACGTTCCGGTGACCTCCTCTATCAGTGTTTATCACAGGCTTTCCAATTTAATCAATTAGGCTACATTTCACGGATATCCTATGCTTTTAACTTTATGCAGCAGGCAGCTGATGCAGCAGCGGGCTTCTTAAAATAATGACTCAAATGGCTTTTTAAGACACCATAGCCTACTTGTTACGCATGAGCTTTAGGTAGGCTATACAATTGGCTTTCTGTTAGCGGAGATCGCACCAAGCGCGTGCTTAATGGGCGCGTTCGTGACGGCACATTACTGCGCAGGCTGCACACGCACACTTTGCCATTTCAATGCATTTTTCTAACCAGAAATCATGGTAATTTTGCGTTGCGCAATGCGCTGTCACGAACGCGACCAAACACTTGCGATGTTGGCTGAGTTGCGTTCTCTCCCACGAGTCGCACCACTTGCGATATTAATTAATCTTGTTTACTCGCAAAAACAGAACACAAAGGCAAAACTAGAACACATAGCACATGGAGGTTAACCACAGTTTGCAAAGGACGCTTCACAACGGTTTATAGATGTTTTTGTGTGTTTCAGTTGGTCATATTTGCCGTTAAAATAATAATAATAATTAAAAACCTCTCACGATAGGCGAGGTCCGGACCTCTCTAGCCTCAAATGTCCCTACGGCCATGCTTAGGTTGTCTTTCAGGCCCATGATATCAACTACAAAGCAGGACAACCAGGTGCGAATCACGAACACAAGGTGTTTATTGAGGGGAAGAGGGGAGAATGAGTGAGAAGAGTTCTAGGTTACGTATTCCAGGAGTGGCAGGGGTTCCAGGGGGATCCAGGGGTCACCAGTGTTACAGGGGTTCAAGTGGTCACCAGGGTTCCAGGGGTTCCAGGAGTTTCCGGGGTCACCAGGGGTTCCAGGAGGTTCCAGTGGGTTCCAGGTTCTGTGTGTGTGTGTTCGCCCGGGAGCAGAGCAGCGATCTTGGGGGCTGGAGGATCCAGGGAGTCCTGGAGGAAACACACACACACACACACACACAACAGAGCAGGTTAAGGGAGACAGCAGTACCGTTCAGGGAATATCCAAACACAAGACAGAAGGCTGCACAGATTTACCGGGGGTAGGAAGCAGTCAGAGAATCGGAGGGCGAAGGTAGGTCAAGGTTTCGGGGCAGCAGAGAAGTCGGGTCAGGCAAGTTTCAGTACAGAGAGAGGTCTTGAAGATAGCCAGCGAGCAGGAATGAGTGCAGCTTCGCAGGCGAACTGACACTGAGCGTTTGGAGATCTGGGTTTAAATCACGGAGACTTAAGATATGAGGGTTTACTGACGTCATAACAGAGTAGTATGGCTTGAGGCATGATGGTAAAGTGCAATGCCACTAGGGTGATCATCTGTCCGGACTTCGGCCGGACAACCCCGCCTCTTAACCCTTGTAAGGTGTTCATGTTTTGGTTACATAGAAGATGTTCGGATCAATTTGACCCAGGCATATAGAAAAATAATGAAAGCTTATATTCACCCTCATGTTCCCCTCACCCTGCCTGTGAACTTCTGTTAATTTATGTTTTTGAGATACAGAGAGAGATAGATAAGGAGACGGTGAAGAAAGTAGGTAAACTCAATCCAAGCCCTCTTATCGCGCAACGTTGAAACATTGATACACTGCTGAAGTACCGAACAATATCTGCACTCCTTTTTCTACATAACTAACCCGCTGCGTTGTCTAGACTCTACTCAACATTTGATCAGAGGGATTAGAAAATATTAATGTATAAGCCCCCCAAAGTGATACGGGTCAAAATGACCCGCGAACACCTCCTGTGTAATAGAAATGTGGAGGGGGTTAGCAAGGGAGGGTCACTAATTTTTTTTTCAGATCCATGTTTCTCACTGAAAATGAGCCAAAGCCATACATCTCAGAGTGAAAGAATAATAACTGATGTTATTTTTCTCAAGCTAAAAACTGAAAATGGATCAAAACGACCTGAAAACCTTACAAGGGTTTAACACAACTTTTTACTAGTATTATGCTTAGAAATGGAAGGTTGGAAATTGGTCTGTAATTATTTAGAATGTTTTGGTCTTTGACAGCCTATGAGAATACAGGTGTTAATCATTTCAAGCAGAAATGCTGATAGACAATCAAAAATATTTTTCAGTAGAAAAGGAGGAATGCGGTTTCACATTTTCACCTTGAAGAGTGTATAGACTTTATCCTCTGAGATTTGAAATATTGGAGACTAGGCAGCTTCAGGGGAGGGTCTGGTCTACCCAAGATGTCAGTAGGAAAAGGTGCAGAGGCCACTATCCTTTCCTAAATGTAAAGTATCTTATTAATAAAAAAAATGAAACTACACTTCATTAGTATGAGCAGGTTTCAGGAAATGATCAGGTAGCACTTTATACTAACCGGTGCTTATAAAGCATTAATAACACTTTGTAAATAATTTACTAATGATAGTGATACAAAAAACTAACACATTTTTGTAAACAAGTAGGAAAGGCTATGTTATTATTAATATATATATGTAAGATATTGATCATTTGATAATAATTAGTAAATGTCTAATAAGGGACGCCAACAAAGCATTAGTAACACTTGCTAAATAATAATGACCAAAATATGAACAACAGATTTACAAATGCTTGTGACTGCCTGGGCTTCATGTGGTGTCAAGATGGGTTATGTTTTGCATGCAGGTTTGAAACAAACACTGTGATAATATAAAGTGAGAATTCGCTGTCATATAGGCCTACAACATCTTACTTCAGAATATGCAACTCATAGCTGGGCCAACTGCAAGCTAGCTGGAGCACCGTCTACGCTGATTTTCAGTTCTCAATGGTTCCAGCTTCTTCACTGCAGAAGTACAGATCACAGGACCAGCAGAGATGAAGGGCTTGGATGGCAAGGACCTCTCCGCCAGCTGTGGTCCCATGGTCGAGGTACAGTAGATGACGGAGACAGTCTATAGTGAACTTGTTTTTGGGGGTTACACTTTGAAGAGAGAATGTCTACGCATCAGCCTTGGAGGTGCTCACAGTCGAGGACAGCAGTATCAAGACAAGCTGGGCTACTTCACAGTGACTAGACTCAGGGATGACTGGAGTACTCAGAAACTCAGAAAGTTTTTTTTTATTTTGGTACACAAAGGGACTGACGCTTCGGCGCACCTGCGCCTTCCTCAGAGTCAAAAAAATAAAAAAACAAAACCACAAAAAAACACTGAGGAAGGCGCAGGTGCACCGAAATGTCAGTCACTTTGTGCACCAAAATAAAAAACCTCCAGAAAAAGTTGCTGAGTGCTCCAGTCATCCCTGGGTCTAGCCACTGTGAAGTAGCCCAGCTTGTCTTGTCGTTGGGGTTATCTCTTTGCCTGGAGGGGTATCGGGAGTGGTGGCCGTTCACCTCTCTGCCAGTTTGTCATCGTTAGGGATAACTGGAGGCAGGAGCTGGGAGCGTTTGCTCTGTGGGGTACTGGAGCGAGTGAGGCCTGGGGGAAAGATCAGACGTGTGGGGCTAGAGAAGCAGCGGGAAGGTTGCTTCTTGGATCTCCTCAGCACTTTGCAGATTTCCGCACCGGAATCTTGAGACTCCTCATAGGCGGCACAGTGGACACGTGGCAGCACAGTGTAGCCTACATGCAGCGTACATTGTGATTTGTTAGTCCTGAATCACATCTAATTTAAGTGAATAGAATTTGACCTAGTGGTGTTTTTGGTGAGCTTGTGGGGCATAGGTCTGTTGACCGTATTCCCTACTTGTTCCATTGCCGTTGAATTCTCTCAATCTGTTTGAATGTCCAGCACCTTAGGAAAACGACTTCCTTTCTTTTGGACTTCCTTTCTTTCAGTAACCTATTATTACATTAAGGTACATATGTCCTGGCATAGAGTTTTGTGTCAAAGGTAGCAATATTAACTACCCATTCTTGAAGCACCATTCCACCATAAACAAAGTAAAACACAAGATATTGAGGTTTGTAATTTGCTATCCCCCCACCAAACTACCGGTATTACATTGTTGCAAACACCTCTCCTCCGCAGTGATGAAAACAGAGAAAGGGTGGTTGTGTTTGATGTTGTGCGAATTGTTTGAGTTTTTATTTGGGAGGGATGTGGTGCAGTGGTAGAGTGGGGTTTATTATTAAGAATTCATAACCGTGCACAACCATTTCATTTACAAAAGAAGATGAGACATGAGTAAAATGTAAAATGCGTCTGTTTTTTTTTTTAAGGATGTGTAATATCCACCCCAAAAAGAGGTTTCATTTTTGTGTTCCATCTCTCAATGTTCCATGCAAAATAGGAACTCATTATTAGACACACTTGAGACATAGAGAGGTGTCTGGCTCGACACATGAAATATTGATGCTTTGCTGGAACTTGAAGCTGCCACGTGTGTGAGGGGGTGAGAAAAAAAGCTGCACAGGTGTTGGGTCCTTTTCCAAGAGGTGGGAAGCAGGCAATGGGAAGCCGACCGGCTCCCTGAGCCATTGACAAACACCTTGGCACATGGTTAGGCACTGTGCTGGCAGTACCCTCACATCTTTCTCTCAATTCTTCATCGCCTTTCCTCTTCCTCATTCACTTTCCCATTCTCTTTCTGTGTCTTTCACCCTGTGTATGTGTACTGTATGTGTGTATGTGGATGTCTCTCTCTCTCTCTTTCTCTCTCTCTCTCTCTCTCTCTCTCTCTCTCTCTCTCTCTCTCTCTCTCTCTCTCTCTCTCTCTCTCCCTCCCTCTCTCTCTCCCTCCCTCTCTCCCTCCCTCTACACCCAGTTAGATTAGAGTTATGGCATCTGGAGGTTACCTGGTGCTTCCAGAGAGGAAGAGCTGTCTGTATCTCACCTCTAGTGTACAGGCAGGAACAGCTGCAAGATAAATAATATTACTGACTGACGTAATTGGGGATTATCGTTGAGAGTTTTCCGTCTGTCTTTTTGAGCATCCAGGCAACATATTAGGAGGCATTAATTTGATTACCGGTAGATGTGTTACATATTCATTTATTTATTTGTAGACTGCTCAGTGTGATGGGAGTATTGTTTTGGTACAGAGTAGAGTGAGGCTTGTTGCTCCAACAATGCTGAGGGATTTGTGTTTTAATTTGATAAAGAGATGTGGTCTATTCTTTCAACTTAGTTTATTTATTGGATATGGATACTTGATTATAGACCTTTTCATGTGTGTGTGTGTGTGCGTGTACCAATAGGTGCGATCGAGATGTGTCAACGCATATATGCGCATTTAGACAGCAATGCACCCTGGATGGAAAATGCTGCATGACGGTTAGATTTCCTGTCAAACTTCGAAATTTCGTCGACGTTGCGTTGACGAGGTGACATGTCACATGGTGTAAAACTATCGCGGGATGAATGCGGCTGCAGTCAGATCTTGCAACTTCTGCAGTTGCTTATCCCCTTCAACGCTCGTCGGCGCTCGTCGGCGGACTGCCTCCGAGGTCACGCGTCCATGAACTGGTTGGTCAACAATTCACTCACGTGTGTATATGGGTCTTGTCTCACACCTCTACACAAGTTTGCGCAGGTCCCCACTTCAGCTCCTCCTCACTGCCTGTCCCCCCACTCATCACACGTGGTGTGTTAGTAGAGCAAACCGGTGCGAGCTCATCGTCTCGTTCATATTTGTGGCCGACTTTAAATGCGCTGTATTTAATAACACCCACATCGTGACAACAAGTTCTCGCTGACGTCCATTGCGCAACGTCGACGCTTGCAATGAAGTCGTATGTGCTTAGTGTTAATTTCGTCAACCACGACGATGACGAAAATATTTCGTCAACGCCCCTTTTTCCCTTGACGATGACGAGACGATGACGCACTAAAAATTGCCTCCAGCAAATAAAAATATGACGAAAATAAATAAATATTTTCGTCAAGGAGACTAAGACGAGACGAAATTTACAAGACATGGACGAATGGACATTAAAAAATATAATTATTTATAATTAATTTGTAATTTGTAATTATAAGGCGTGTCTTGAACTTCATAGGTGATTGCGCGCTCAGGCTGTGTGTTGCCTCGCTTGTCTCTGCTGGCAGCCAGTGCATGGCTCGGCTCAGTCAGTAGATCTGTAGCCTAGTAGTTCAGTGAGTCCATTTAAGTTGAGTTTAGGTCCTAAAACATTCCCAGAGAAAGAGAAAAAATACCCGACGTTGAGGGAAGTGTTAATTTTGAAACATGTTCAACAACCCTCTTGTCCATGACGAAGACATGTGTTTCTGCAGTAATGACAGTCGCGCCAATCCTCCTCTGATACCGTCATTCTAAACCTCCTCGAGCTTCCACTATTCTCCTTTTCACTTAGGCTGTCTTAGCCCGGCGTTCGTTGTCTGTTCTTCTTTTGTAATGTTTGCTATATTTGTTGTTTTGTTGCTGAGTAGGCAGTTCGCAAGCAAATCATGAAGGTCGGATTTGTGACTTTATTTAAATCAGTCACCGCGGGAGCGCGCGCCAGCAGGGAGAAAGTTGGCCGGTCTAAACAGAGGCACGGCTACTGTAGCCTAGTTTTGAAAATAATCAATGGATAGGCGATCGCTGAGGAGTTTAAAACGCTTGAGATTTGAAACTTGTTCTCGTCGAGAGCAACGCTAAAAGACCCAAGGAAGTCGACAGCATTTCCATGCGTCTGCAGCGTCTTCCTAAGTTCCAAAAACTCTTTTCAGGATCATGCTTATCGAGCCTTGACACCCCCGACAAACAAAACAGCATTAGTGTTTAACTATTTGTATGTGCATGTCCTTTCTGTCGTCCAGTCTGCATACCCCTGCCTAACTATTTTTCCTGGGACTTTTGCATGGCATACGAAGTGTGCTCGCACAATCTATTTAAGCCCAGGTCTATTACATTCCACGCATGGCGCACGAGTCATTATCGTTCTCTGCTCGCATTGCAAATTGAAAACAAAAACCGCTAACTTGCATAGTCTAACATCAGCAATATTTTATCTGACTCGTGGTCATCGGGAAGCCACTATCAGGGAGACTTCTTGAACTTCATGCAGACTTGGGATGTCTGGTCTTCCCACTGCCGGGAATCTGCAGGCTTTAAGTCACGCGGTCAGGTGAAGAAGAGCATGTAGCTTCCTCCGTGATCAAACTCAAAATCAAATAATATGCAGCAGCTTCTAATGCACGAGAGAGAGAGAGAGAGAGAGAGAGAGAGAGAGAGAGAGAGAGAGAGAGAGAGAGAGAGAGAGAGAGAAGCCTGCACCTGGAAGTGTGTGTGTGTGTGTTTCTGTCTGTGTGTGTGTGTGTGATGCTCTTTTGCTCTATGATGTTGAAATGACTGATTTGGGTTTTGGTGGAAAATTACCAAGTAACAAGGTGAATATTTGCTGCAATAGGCTATATTAGTAATGCTTTGTGAAATAACAATAGCCATTGTAGGTTATTTATTTTACACCACAATATTGACTAAAATGAGAAATGTTGACTAAAATGACTAAAATTTAAAATGTTGACTAAAATGACTAAAATGACTAAAATTTGACTATGACTAAAATTGATTTTCGTCATTTTGACTAAGACTAAGACTAAATTGGGAAGGCAATGACTAAAATATGACTAAGACTAAAATTGATTTTCGTCATTGTGACTAAGACTATGACTAAATCAAAAAAAGCTGACGAAATTAACACTGGCGTGTACATGTGTGAACTGTTCATTCATTGTCCATAAAACAGTTGTAAAGATATATCTCACTTTTTTGTGCTTTCTGCAACCCTGTCTTGTCCATTCACGCCCTCGGAACAACGTCAACACCTTGGCACAAAACTGCCAAATCGGGATAATTGCTCTGTAACAGCATCTAGCATTGTCTGCCCTGAAAGTAAGTCATAAATTAAAAATAACCGGCGTGGATGGGTTCTTGAAGAAGCAGGCCCGAGATGACATTGAACCAAAAATCCCTCTCGGTAGTGTCCTCTGATTTATATGTTTATAGTTGCCCCATAGGCTTAGGAGGACAAAGACAGGTCCCAGTGGAGCCTTTTGTATTAAAACATTGATTGAGTGGTTGTCTGCCAACAGCTATAAAAATATAATTGTTCAGATAAAAGACGGAATATGAAGGGAATGGAAAAGATGCTGCTGCTGCTGCTGCTGGCATTGCACAATTTTTCATCCGCTTTACTCACCAAAAACACACGTCAACATCTTGGCCTTATACATCACAAGGAAGTATTAGTTTGTCATTTCACTGAAATAAAATCTCGTATTGACCAATCCGGCTTTGATTAATGTCTATTTGCATGTGGACTTACGTGATTTGCTGTTCTAAGAGTTAAAGAGGATTTCAATGTCATGTAACAGTAGTGTTGAGATACTAGTCATGAGTAGTAAGAGTTCTTCGATTAAAAAATAAAACTTCTTCATCTACTCCCTGGCTGTGGCAGGTGTGCATTCATCCCCTGATGAATGCAATAGCTTTTATCCATTTCTCCTCCTACTCCCATCTGGCGGGGGGTTTCTGTTTACCTCACATTAACAAAGCAGCCGTATTGAAATGAGGGAGAAGGCAACCCTAGCACATTGATGTTTTGCCTAATTGTATTCAGTGACCATGCAGTGTGCTGTGGCAATACGCTACAGTAAACCACTCATGCAACATTACCAGAGACCAAATTGGAAAAAGGAGAACATCAACACATTTAAACCTATATCACATTCCGTTTGGGGTTTATTGTCTGTATGTGATGCAGGTAAATCTGGATAACGTGGGTAGACATTTCACAGGGGAGGCCAGTACAGATTTCCAACGTCGGCCGGTGGTTAAAACAGGTTTCCGACGTCATGCATTCACAGTTGAGAAAGATCTGCATGTTACCTATTTTGGAAACATGGCCAACATAATAACCCCCCCTCATCCCCTTGGATAGATGAATCATCAGCAAGCTTTTCTAAGATCTCTACGGCTTATTATTTTCTTATAGGGGTTCTTAGGTCATAATTTACAACCCCCTACCCCCAACTTAGTTAGCCTATGCATTAAAAATGTTATCCAAGATGTTATTACATACAGTTGCACAATCACCAAATTCAACGTTAATGTAAGACTGCCTTCAAAAACTATGAAATTCCATTATTGGCAGTGGAGTGGTGCTCAGGGGCAGGGAGAAGGAGGTCTCCCTCTCTCTCTCTCTCTTGCTACCGACTGAATCAGCATGGGGGGAGTAGAGCAGGAAAGCCCATCCACTCTACTGTATGGCACTGAGAAGTGCCTCAGAGAGTTCACCCTCCCATCTGACTCTCATCTGCTGTGCTGTACATGCATGGCTGCTGCTAACACATTTCATTGACATTGGTTGAAGGATCCTTCAGGACGACTCAGTGGCTTTTTACACCTTTAACATACTCTTGTTTTATCCAGGGAACTGCGGAACAGAAAACCCAGTTTAGTGATTTAATAGTTTCGACGCCAGCCAGCTACAAAGGTCAAGACAAGGACACTGAGATCTTGGACAAGCAGGAATGGTTCGGTCGGGGTGCCCTTAATACACGGCCTAGCATGAAATTAGTTGTCATGTTCTCTCAAATGAACCAAGAGAGATCCAGGTCATATACTAGTTAAAGTAGTTTAATGGGAAACCGTGTTTTATTTTTAGTGTCGCGAAAGATGATGTACTTCAGATGAGAACTTGATCGTTCTAAATCATTACATTTTTGAAAAAATATGAAAGTGGGTGAAAGAGAGAGGTATGTGAACAAATGACAATCGTACTGTAAAATGGAAGCAATGATCTTTTTGTTGAATCAGACTACCAAGATATGATTGTTATTACCGTAGATGTAATATTTTTCTTTGGATTGATGTAAATCATCATGGACAAATAAAACAAAGAAAATAAGAAACAGACGCTGACATTATAACTTGATATGATGACACTTGAGTAATTAGTGTGTAATGGCATGCAATTAAAAAGTAGGCCCTACAAAAACAAATATAGTTGCACAGTCTTGCTATCCATGAATATGACAATGGGGTTCAATTAACATCAATTAAATATTGATAATCCAAGCATTTTGCTAATGGGAACCAAATGGTTTACATAAAAGTAAGGATTGGCAAAAAAAACAAAACAAAAAAAACGGAAATTTTATTCATCCGTCAGTAACCATTCACCCAAGATTATCTATCTTTCTAGCATTCCTTGAAACCTCCTCTCTATTTCTTCTTCATCTCTCCCTCTCTCCTTGTTCTCTGTGACCACTCAGCATGCTGAATGGGTTTCTCTGACTGCCACCCCTACACAGTAAATTCTGCAGTGCTCATTTAACACTTAGAGAGTTAATTTGAGTCCATTTGGACTTAAATTAACTCTGTAAGTGTTGAATTAACACCAAAACATTTACTGTGTAGCTGTTTATCTCATTCCAATAGTCCCCTCTCCCTTTATGATCAGTTTGCCGCACGGTCTCCATTCCATCTCACTCTTCCAACCTCTGTCTTCAGTATGCATGTCTTGTTCCTTCCTACTTCTCCTCCTGTCCCTCCACTCCTCACTCCTGTCATCTGCTGTCTTCTCTTCCCTCCTTCTCCTCCTCCTCTTCCTCCTGTTTCCACTATCCTCCCCGTCATTTTCATCTAACCTCTTAAATCTTTAGAAAGGAGTCGAAACCAAGGCATGAACAGCTGAGGCTTATCAGAGCACATGGTAAAGGTGACAATGGCACACCTCTCTCTCTCTCTCTCTCTCCCTCTCCCTCTCCCTCCCTCTCTCCTTCTCTCCCCCCCCCTCTCTCTCTCTCTCTCCCTCCCTCTCCCCCTCTCTCTCTCTCCCTCTCCTTCTCTCCCCCCCCCTCTCTCTCTCTCTCTCTCTCTCTCCCCCTCTCTCCCTCTATCTCTCTCTCTCTCCCAGACTCTGCAGCAGGACAGAAGGGTATGAAATTAGGTGATTCAAATGGCTTTTATAGTCCTTTCTGCAGTGCTACCAGCCCTGGTGAAGGCAATCATAAAAGCTATTGTCTGTCTCGCGTGCAACTTTTAATGTGTTCCATTTGATTTAATACAGTCGATAGGTAAAACAGGACTGGGTGAGGAAAGTAGGTCAGAAGTGTCCTCACTTTAAAAATATAATTGGAACGTCTGATTATATGTCCAGCAGTAAGTACATCACTGTACGTACGTGTGTGTGTGTGTGTGTGTGTGTGTGTGTGTGTGTGTGTGTGTGTGTGTGTGTGTGTGTGTGTGTGTGTGAGAGAGAGAGAGAGAGAGAGAGAGAGAGAGAGAGAGAGAGAGAGAAAGAGAGAAAGAGAGACGGTGTGTGCTATGCTGCATCAATGAAAGACTTTTGTTGAAAACAGGCTACACTAAATAGTGTGCATCATGTTCGTATAGTCTACCATTTCAACATGAAATCCATCTTGCTCAGGGGCTTGATCTAACCCACAATATCACTAGGAATTTGGTAAGGAACATATGGTAATTCTAAGCTTTTACGCTCATGTCAACAGCATAACTGCCGCTACACCACGTGTTTACAAACAGTAATCGTGTCACAACCTTTGCGGCGGGGACTGAACTGTTTACTCATGTGAATAGGCCGACAGTTATGTATGCTTCCCTTGAACCTCTGAACTGGGCAGTGAGAGGGAAAAAACATTCAGAAAATATGATAGCCTGAGTGCATGTGGCATACTCTCTAAATTCAATTAATGTCATTTTTTCTGCATAATGATCCTGTTGCCCTTAGCGATTTTATGACTGACAGTCAGCACTTTGGCCCCAAAACAAGGAGAAGTAATTAGCTTGGCAGGAGGGCCAGCTGGCCTTGGCACCCACTCTAAGGTTTTGTATATGTTTGCCATTAACAGTAAATAAATAAATAACTTGTTTTTTTGCTATATTTTTTAATTACTTTAGTTAATAACATCATGCTCCTTGTTGATTCAATTAAGACATCTGCTTATTTTTCTGCCAGAAAAAAACAAACCAAAATAAATGTAGCTGATGTTTGTCACGGCTGCTGAATGCACTCGGCCGCTTTCAGCCAATAACGATCCTCCATTATATTACCCAGGAACCCTGATGACAGATGAAAATGGTTGTAAGGGCGAGATGGCTTTGATGTGAGGATAAGGTGGCAAAGGGTTATTGGGACGTAATGTTCTCTCAGTCTAATTGTTTGTAGGCCACGGGCATCTTTTACCCAGGTGGGCTAAGCCTGGCACATCCACCGTCACCTCCATGACATAATGACCAACTTCCTCATGCTCCGTCGCACACTCAGCTAATGTCACCCAAGGTGATGCATATGCGCACACTTAAGTATGCTTAAAGGCATCATCAGCCTTAGCGGCTGTGGCACAATGATCGCTCATCTGGTCTTCACAGGTTACTAAAAGGGAGAGAGCATCTCTTTTCTTTTCTGAAACTAGGTTGAATTGTTCCCCTCATGGGATTTTTCTCTTACAGCTGTGTTTTTAAGGCATTTACCAAATATAACCCCATGAACAAAGAGTGAGAAATTGTATCATTTCAAGAAAGAATAGCACAATGTTACTTGCTAAAATATTTTGCTTTGGTTTTGAGTAACCACACATGTAAACCACACGTGTAAAATGGTTGCTATAACAAATGGTTGTTATTTTCCATCCGTTATGGAAGGATTTCTGTCTTTTTCATGCTCCCATTTTTTTGTTAATAGCTGTTTACAAAGTGTACAAAACATAAAAGTCATCATTTGTTTTTTTCTCACTCTAAAAGAAAGTCCTGTGGGGCTTTTAAAGATTGGCCTTGCTTTGATTTTCCTCTAATCACTTTCCTCAGGATTAAATTTGCCTCACCATGCCAAGAGAGATTCAAAGCCACATGTGATCTCTAGGAAACATTCTCCTCTGTTAATAAACATTGCAAATAAAGTCATTTCTAAACAGAAACAAAGGCTGCTTTAATTCCTATTTTTTAATGAAACAGAAGTAAATCTGTCCCTATAGGTACATTGCCTTGTGGTTGTTTGTTTTGCACACAAGACTTCCAGGTGCACTGGCTGGCTCTAACCACCATTTTATATATACTGTCACTGACCCATGACAAGTAATGAAAAAAAAGATAGCTTTTAGAATTTTGGTAATTGTGACGATTCATCACTAAGCCAATAGGCCTACATAAAAAAACACTGAACAACCAAACAGTGGTAAAAATGGACTTTGTCAAAATGTACTCTCATAAAGAAAAACACCTCATCATATTTCCTGAGGAAGCACTGCAGCCCTGTACAGTGTAGTTCAGGGGTGGGGAACCTTTTTCATTCGAAGGTGCCACTTCAAATTCCTCTAAGGGCCGTAAAAGTCCTCCAAGGGTCGTACTAGGAACACAAATCAGGATTTCCTCCTGCACTTTAGGCAGGCGCGGAGTGGCCGTCGGGAGATCGGGGACTTGTCCCGGTGGGCCGCGGCCGTGAAATGTATTAAGGCGGCCGCCCTGCGTTCTCAATCGGCCCTTACGTTTTGACAGTGTACTTATAAGCACTGACTTCCCACTTTCCATTTCCCTGTATGTAAATGCAGCTGACTAGCCAATATTTATACCGCATACCAGACGGCAATACCTCACTGACGGTGTCAAACAGTAAATTGGCCACACCCCTTCTCTACTGATAATTTTCATACACCGTAGATCGCGAAAGTTTACAAGATCTTAGTAACACAGTTTTGTTTTCAGTATTTGAAGAACCTGTGATATGTATATTGGTTACCAAAGGATGTAAATATTAATAAATTATGATTTATTTTCCGATTTCCACACGACTGTTACAGTTTACAGTCTTTCCAGTCCATTCACTTGCTCTGTGGTTATTGACTTGGGTTACGAACAGACTCCACCAAGTGGTAAGGAAGAGAACTGCGCCTAACAGAAGCAATGGGTTTTGTTTTGATTTTTTAGACCGTCAGTATATCTCCTTATAGTCGAAATAATATTATTATCATACATATATTTATATGTGGTACATTTAGGATGTAGCCTATGTCTGAAGAAATGGAACAAAATAATTACCACACAAGATTCTGATGTGACCAGTGCTGGGTGTGTAGCCTAAGCTGTGGATTAAAGTAGAGTGATTGCAAGAAACAAAGACATTTGCTGCGACGAAGACAGCGTTTTAAGGTAGGCCTACACCGTTTGGTTATACATTTTGTTGACTTATGGTTGTGGTTTGAAGTAGCTATTAGGTGTGGCTTATTTGCTGAATGGTGGGTTTATTGCACAATGTAGACAGACTTTTTGTAAGCTATAGGCTACTATACTATATTTTGTAAGCCTACTCTTCTAAAAATCCCCACACTCATAGTGCCCATGCTCATCCTGTCTTCCTTAAACGATATTTCAATTTCAAACTGTCAAAATGACAGTGGAGTGCACATTTGCATGGAACAGTAGCGTGATGTAGCCTAACCTAGTAGGCCTATGAATGCTTTGGACTGTGATGATGGCTCCAGTGGTGTAGTCTACTTTTTGAAGTGGGTATACTGTATATTTGAGCATTTTTTGATGTGTGTATAGTCTACTGTATATATTTGTGCTATTGTAAATAATGGATCAATCAATTTTAAGTGGGTATACTGTAATCCCTGAAATTTTGAAATGGGTGCCTGCGTTTTACGTAGACTACACCACTGGCTGTGCATTTCATCAAGGTGTAGGCTACAATTCTCCACTTCAGGTTGATATTTTGACAACACTAATGTCCACATGTAGTACGACTGCAGATTTCGTGGCTTTTGTCTTTTTGGTTAGGAAACCATGTTGTTCGCCTTTTTTTGTTTGTTTGTTTGTTTTGTTTTTGTTTTTTTTAAAAGAGGGCCGCCAAGGGGAAAATTCTCCCGGTGGGAAAAGGTGGGCCACTCCGCCCCTGACTTTAGGCCTATATTGAAGGCAGCCACCTTTAAAAAGAGACCCCACCTTCTCTAGGTCCCCTGAATATAATTTAATTGTATTGAAAATGCCATTTCTAAGATTCCTCGACAAAATATGTCATATTTCATGTGAAGCTGCATAACATTAAAAGTACACAGTAAATGTTGCGGTGTTAATTAAACACTTGGAGAGTTCATTTAAGTCCAAATGATACCAAATAAACTCTCTAAGTGTTAAATGATCACTGCAGAATTTACTGTGTATGTCGGGGGCTGGATAAAACGGCATCAAGGACCGTAAACATAGGCTCCCCACCGCTGGTGTAGTTTCACCGTATAGTGCAGCTTATCGCCAGTACACAGTAAATTCTGCAGTGTTCATTTAACACTTAGAGAGTTGATTTGACATAATTTGGACTCAAATGAACTCTTTAAGTGTTGAATTAACACCACAACATTTACTGTGTACATACAGCCATGCCTGGTCAAAAGATACAACCTTTGCTTTATCTACCCAGACAGCACCTTTTGTGCATGGCACCCCATGAGTAATCTGGAGATACACTGCAGCAAACCTTGAGGGATGGAGCGGGAGGAGAGGCACCAAGGAAACTGCCATCACAACATGAGTAAACAAGCATCAGGCATAGTGGAGTTGGAAGGACACAATACGGACCCTCGACATTTCTCTGAATACTTTTGAGTCATTGATAGAGAGTGACATGGACAGGCAGAGGGAAGAAGAAAAAGAAGGAGCAGGATGAGAGAGAGAGCGAGAGAGAGAGAGAGAGAGAGAGAGAGAGAGAGAGAGAGAGAGAGAGAGAGAGAGAGAGAGAGAGAGAGAGAGAGAGAGATTACTGGCTAGAGGAACTATAGTTACAGAGATGCTGTAGATCAGGACACACTTGACTGGCACTAAGTTGTGGCTCAGCCAACCGTGACGGCCACTGCCTTTACATTTCAGTCTGGATTTGCTTCACCCTGAAACTGCTCGGCACACATTCCTCCCCCTCAACCTTACCACGGGTATGGCACTCTCACAATCGCCTGACCTGTGCCAAATTATAACAAAAGTCGGTAACACTTTACAATAAGGGTACATGAATACTATTGGAATTATGTTGGAAGTAATGTATGATTTATAGTTAATTAACATATGACCTATGTATGCATTGATGGTTAGTATACTAGTAATGAGAAGGGAGTCCTGCTTGGAATCATAATGACCCACTATTAACTAATTGTGCAAATCAAAGGTGAATTCATGGTGTGAGTTCCAAGTGTTAATATACCATGTATTAACACTGCTGATAACACTGCTGTTAATATATCATGTATCCAAGTGTTATATATTCTGTATTAAAACACTGCCATATCGTTCCTTAATCATACACGAATTCGACCTGGACGTGGAATTAATTGATAGACTTGGCCTACCTTATTCATGCAGCAGATGTGAGTGTAGAAGTAAAGTTAACATGGGGGATTGAAAGGTAAATGTAAAGTGCAAAATTATAGTGGAAATTAATCCAATGTTAAAATCCTGCTTCATCACGATCCAGTCATTTCTCAAGATAGTCGACTCACGGAGGCTTCGTGACACCACTGTGCCAGGAAGATGTTGCGATAGGGCAACCGTTGGCTCTGCATTGTTTGAAACGTGGAGGGGGTGCTTGCAACCTTCATATCGTTCACCTGCTGGCTGTGGCCTAGAAGCCGCCTCTTCTGGACACACGTCCCTGGTGCAATGGTTTTGTCACTCTGGCCAGAGATCATTTCCCACTTCACATTCTTGTGACCAGCCGCAGTCATTTGTAATATCAATATACAAGCTATATCATATTATGTCCCATGTGTCAAGGTCTGCTTGTTGAAAGGGGGGGGTGGGGTATTATTGGGTAGGCCTTCGTCTAAGATGATCTTGTAACCAGCACCACACAAGTAATATTTTTCTGTATGAGGTCATATCTAAAGTAATGATTAATTAATGTATTATTTAACAACCTCTTTGGAGTCATAATATAAGTCATGATGACTATGGCATTAGTTAATGTATAAAGAACAGATATTCCAAGTGTGTTAATATATACTCACAAAAGATTTTACGCTTAACAACTGAATCTTTGCCCCTTATTCTGCGGTCATGACATGATAATGAGTACTATAGCATTAGCTAATACATGAAGAAGTGATATTCAGAATGTGTTACTATGTACTCAGAGAAGAACTTCTGATTAACTAACATTATCAATAAAAACACCAGTTTGTGTACAAATTTTAATAAGCAAAAATGTTAAACAAGGGATCACACAATAACATACCACAGGCTTACATACATTTATCCAGAGAGAGAGAGAGAGAGAGAGAGAGAGAGAGAGAGAGAGAGAGAGAGAGAGAGAGAGAGCGACAGACAGACCGACCGAGCAACCGACGCCACACACACACACACACACACACACACACACACACACACACACACACACACACACACACACACACACACACACACACACACACACACACACACACACACACACACACACACACAGCCATTCTCCTGAAAACGTCCAAAAGATGAGTCCATGGTTTACAGATGCAGAGCAAGATGCATTGTCCTATATAAAACTCGGAAAGTCCAAGTTGCATGGTCCACAGAGAAAGCTGGGGTTGACATACTGGGAGGCGCACAAGGTGTTTGGATTCGCAAACCAGCCAATGCACTCCTGTAAGCGCCCCATTGGACACTGATGACGGTGGTAACCGGACGCACGTGTATAACCACACCAGCTTCTCCTCACCAGCCACAAGACAGGATGTTTCTGGTGGTCACCAACTCCTAATATTCTTAAAACCCACTTTTTTCCGTCGCCATGTTGCACCGGCCCTTCTGTGGTGATACTGTAAATATACAAGAAAGTAAAGTAAGTGAGTAAGTAAGTACATTTTATTTATAAAGCACATAAAACAGTACAAAACTGACCAAAGTGATACAGATATTAAAAGGAGAAGGGAAAAATGTCAGATAAAAACCATGCAGCTTGGCCTGCATGTTTTTTGAAAAATATGCAGCACCATGGGTGACATCATCAAAGCTTAAGGTGGTCCAACAACATGTTGCTGTACTGCTTCACAGTGGTACCTCTCCAGCCCCCCAGGGGAGGTTGAGATGGCTGCGGTGCTTAGTTGCCTTTAGGGGGCATTAGTCTACTTTATTTTTTCAATACTAACGGGGACGTTGGCAGGCTTATGGGGGTTTTGGGAGGCTCACCTTGCTTTTATTACGGAAAAAACTTTCATCAATAGCTGCAAACTGTCAACGATCTCCAACCATTTGACCATGGCATCTTATGTGGGCATTTATTGCATGATTGCAAATCCATCCGACTGTTCCAGCCATCTTTGACCGTGTCCGGGGAACTCCTCGCAACTCCATCCTGCCTCATGTCACTCTTTCTAAGCACAAAACCTGAAAGAAACTGACCAAAGGCAGAATAGAAAAAATAATTAAACATATAGTCAGTAGACACACAGCATGTAGTCTAAATTCCCTCGTAAAGACAGTCTAACCCCTTCATATAAAACTATTAGAGGCAATTTCTGGCAATATAATTTCTAAAGAAAAAGTTTATGTAGTTTAGGACACAACATCTACATCTTGAGAAATGGCCGCCACATTGAATTATCTTGTGGTCAGTGTTTTTTTTTTCCTGAAGTGTGACCCTTAGAGAATATTTCAGCTAAATTCCATGTCTTTACACCAAAGTAAGTGGCTTTTACAGTAACTATTAGTAGCAGAGACGGCCATCTGAAAAATGGGCGCCATACTGACTTTAAGTGTGGCCAACATTTTTTTTTCCTAAAAAGTGACCCTCAGATAGTACTTCAGTCCATATTGCATTTTTTAACCAAAGTAAATGGTTTTATACTAACCATTCAATAGCAGTGGCAGCCATCTTGGAAAATGCTGCCTATATTACAATGTTGTGTGGCCCGCTTTTTTATTAAAGAAAGTGACCCTCAGAAAGTATATTTGACAAATTCCATGCATTTATACAACGTGTATGACTATGTCACTAAGCTGCTCTAAGTACATATAGCAGAAATTCACCCCTTTCAACTCCCTCCAAGGCACACACAGAAGTCATAAGTCCATTGGAGAGGAATTCTGCCAGTTCTACTCTACTGGCTGGTAATCTTATTTGCTACTGGTTTGTCAAATTATTACGCTTCCAAAAGTGACCACTGGGGGGCTTAAATACAGTATTATTGCAATTCAGTGGTAGGGCATGGCAAGCCACCTCTTCAAACAAGTTTTCTTGACTGGGATGTGCACGACAGGCTGATAGGCCTAATGGAACAACACCATAGATTTCATTTCTACAGGCTTGCAATCTGTCTTGGCCTCACTAGGCTAAAAACAGAGATCCAGAAACACAACAGAAGCATATTGTCTTTCTTGTATTTTACATAATATGTTTTTGTGAAAATGATAGACAAACACATAGGCCTACACAACATGTATTAAAGTTTCTAAGCTTAAATGAAGAACCATGAATAACTGTAGCGAGTTGCAACCAAGTGTTTGCTCAGCCATTATCAAACTACTTCGTTTAATTGGAATTTTGAAGTACTAAAATTAATATATGAACTACCAGCATGAAATACACTACAAATGAGATGAATTATTCAAAATAAAGTACTCACAGGAGCTGCTTGAACAAGCACGTTGTAGGGGTGGCAAAGAGAGCTGTCGGCATCGTTGTGGCACGGTCGAAATGGCTACAATAACACTTCCGCTCTTAAACTTCCTGTTCAAATCTTTTTGTCAAAATAAAAGTCACGAATAGCTGGTGATTACATTAGTTCTACCACAACCGTAAATGCTGCTGACTATTGCATATAATGAAAATCAAAATGATGCATTTCGATTTTCCTTTCATGCAATGTGCACTATTTACAATTGTGGTAGAACTAATGTAATTAAAAAGCTATTCGTGACTTGTATTGTGAGTTGAACAGGAAAGTGAGAACAAAGGCGTTGTTGTAGCCATTTTGGCCATGCTACAACGATGCAGACAGCTCTCTTTGTCACTCCTACAACGTGCTTGTTCAAACAACTCATGTAAGTACTTTATTTTGCATAATTCGTCTTATATGTAGTGTATTTCATGCGGGTAGTTCATATATAAATTTTAGTAGCTTAAAAATTCCAATTAAAACGAAGTAGGCTAGTTTGGATAATGGCTGAGCAAACACTTGGTGCAACTCAGCTACAGTAATTAATGGTTCTTCATTTAACAGCTATGATACATGTTTTGTAGGTTTATGTGTTCGTTTATCAATTTCACAAAAATGATTCAGTAAAATACAAGAAAGACAATATGCTGCTGTGGTGTTTCCAGATCTCTGTTTTTAGCCTAGTGAGGCCAATACAAATTCCTAGCCTGTAGAAATGAAATCTATGTCGTTCCATTATCTCAACCTGTAGTGCACATCCCAGCAAAAAATAAATAAATAAAATAACATGTTTGAAGAGGTGGCTTGCCATGCCTTACCATTGAAATGCAATACTGTATTTAAGCCCCTAGTGGTCACTTTTGGTAGCATAATTTGACAAACCAGTAGCAAATAAGAACACTACCAGCCAGTGGAATAGAACTGACATAACTCCTCTCCAATGGACTTGTGACTTCTATGTGTGCCTGTAGAGTGGAGTTGAGAGGAGTGAATTTCTGCTAGATCTACTAGAGCAGCGTAGTGACATAATCGTACACTTTGGCATAAAAGCATGGAATTTGGCAAATCACTCTAAGGGTCACGTTTTTTAATAAAAAAGCTGGCCACACAAAATTGTAATATAGCCGGCATTTTTCAAGATATCTGCCACTGCTATTAAAGGGTTATAAAACCCTTTACTTTGGTTAAAAATGTAAATGGCTGAAATATTCTCTACGGGTCACTTTTTATTTAAAAAAAATGCTGGCCTGACTTAAAGTGATACTGTCCCATTTTTGGAAATAAGCTTATTTTACACCTTCCCTTGAGTTAAATGATAGGGTTTTACCGTTCTCCTGTACTGTCAATCGTTTTCTAGTTATGACAGTACAAATTTTACCTCCAAGCTAAAAGTTAACATTGAGTCCTATGAGACCAGTTAGCCTCGAGATGGTCTCATAAGATTCAATGTTCAATGTGGAGGTAAAATTTGCACTGCCATACCCAGAGAACGGTTGACAGTACAGGAAAACCCTATTATTTAACTCAAGGGGAGGTGTAAAATAAGCTTATTTCCAAAAATGGGACAGTATCACTTTAAAGTCAATATGGCACCCATTTTTCAAGATGGCCGCCTCTCTGGTTACTGTAAAAGCCACTTACTTTGGTATAAAGACATGTAATTTAGCTGAAATACTCTCTAAGGGTCACTTCAGGGAAAAAAATCACTGGGCACAAGAAAATTCAGTATGGCGGCCATTTCACAAGATGTAGATGTAGTGTCCTAAACTCCATACACTTTTTCTTTAGAAATGATATTGGCAGAATTTGCCAGTAATAGTTTAATGTGAATGGGGTTATACTGTCTTTACGAGGGAATTTTAGACTACAGTGCTGTGTTGTCTACTGACCATATGTTTAATTATTTTTTTTATTCTGCCTTTGGTCAGTTTCTTTCAGGTTTTGTGCTTTAGGCAGAGTGACATGATGCAGGATGGAGTTGCGAAGAGTTCCAGGACACGGTCAAAGATGGCTGGAACAGTCGGATGGATTTGCAATCATGCAATAAAGGCCCACATGAGACGCCATGGTCAAATGGTTGGAGATCGTTGAGAGTTTGCAGCTATTGATGAAAGTTGTTGTAATAATAGCAAGGTGAGCCTCCCAACGCCCCCTTCTCTTCATCATGAGCCTCCCAACACCTACTTGACCTCATCATAAGCCTGCAAACGCCCCACTTAGTATTTAAAAAATTAAGTAGACGAATGCCCCCTAAAGGCAACTAAGCACCGCAGCCATCTCAACCTCCCCTGGGGGGCTGGAGAGGTACCACTGTGAAGCAGTACAGCAACATGTTGTTGGACCACCTTAAGCTTTGATGATGTCACCCATGGTGCTGCATATTTTCAAAAAACTTGCAGGTCAAGCTGCATGGATTTTATCTGACATTGTTCCCTTCTCCTTTTAATATCTGTTCATCACTTGGTCAGTTTTGTACTGTTTTATGTGCATTTTAAGTAAAAGTGTACTTACTTACTTACTCACTTACTTTACTCTCTTGTGTATTTACAGTATCACCACAGAAGGGCCGGGCAACATGGCGACGGAAAAAGTGGGTATTAAGAATATTAGGAGTAGGTGACCGCCAGAAACATCCTGTCTTGTGGCTGGTGTGGTTAAACACGTGCCCCGGGAACCACCGTCATCAGTGACCAATGGGGCGCTTACAGGAGTGCATTGGCTGCGACAGGCACTTCACAGTGATCCACTGTCATAGTTGCGGATCCAAACACCTTGCGCGCCTCCCAGTATGTCAACCCCAGCTTTCTCTGTGGACCATGCAACTTGGACTTTCTGAGTTTCATATAGGACAATGCATCTTGCTCTGCATCTGTAAACCATGGACTCATCTTTTGGACATTTTCAGGAGAATGGCTGTGTGTGTGTGTGTGTGTGTGTGTGTGTGTGTGTGTGTGTGTGCGCGTTGGTCGGTCGGTTGGTCGGTCGGTCGGTCTGTCTGTCTGTCGCTTTCTCTCTCTCTCTCTCTCTCTCTCTCTCTCTCTCTCTCTCTCTCTATGGATAAATGTATGTAAGCCTGTGGTATGTTATTGTGTGATCCCTTGTTTAACATTTTTGCTTATTAAAATTTGTACACAAACTGGTGTTTTTATTGATAATGTTAGTTAATCAGAAGTTCTTCTCTGAGTACATAGTAACACATTCTGAATATCACTTCTTCATGCATTAGCTAATGCTATAGTAGTCATTATCATGTCATGACTGCAGAATAAGGGGCAAAGATTCAGTAGTTAAGCATAAAATCTTTTGTGAGTATATATTAACACACTTGGAATATCTCTTCTTTATACATTAGCTAATGCCATAGTCATCATGACTTATATTATGACTCAAAGATGTTGTTAAAATATACATTAATTAATCATTACTTTAGATATGAACCTCATACAGAAAAATATTACTTGTGTGGTGCTGGTTACAAGATCATCATAGACGAAGGCCTACCATATAATACCCCCCCCACCCCCCCCCCCCCCCCCCCCCCCCACCCTTTCAACAAGCAGACCTTGACACATGGGACATAATATGATATTAATATTACAAATGACTGCGGCTGGTCACAAGAATGTGAAGTGGGAAATGTCTCTGGCCAGAGTGGCAAAACATTGCACCAGGGACTGTGTGTCCAGAAGAGGCGCTTCCTTCTAGGCCACAGCCAGCAGGTGAACGATATGAAGGTTGCAAGCACCCTCTCCACGTTTCAAACAATGCAGAGCCAACGGTGCCCTATCGCAACATCTTCCTGGCACAGTGGTGTCACACAGCCTACTTGAGTCAACTATCTTGAGAAACGACTGGATCGTGATAAGGCAGGATTTTTAGCATGGGATTCATTTCCAGTATAATTTTGCACTTTAAATTTACCTTTCATCCACCATGTTAACTTTACTTCTACACTACACTCAACATCTGCTGCATGCATAAGGTAGGCCAAGTCTATCAATTAATTCCACGTCCAGGTCGAATTCGTGTATGATAAGGAACGATCTGGCAGTGTTAATACAGAATATATTAACACTTGGACACATAATATATTAACAGTGTTATCAGCAGTGTTAATACATGGTATATTAACACTTGGAACTCACACCATGAATTCACCTTTGATTTGCACAATTAGTTAATAGTGGGTCATTATGATTCCAAACAGGACTCCCTTCTCATTACTAGTATACTAACCATCAATGCATACATAGGTCATATGTTAATTAACTATAAATCATACATTACTTCCAACATAATTCCAATAGTATTCATGTACCCTTATTGTAAAGTGTTACCCAAGAGTCTATGTCCTCTCTGAACACCTGAGGTAAACTAAAAGATGTGTTAAAAAGATTTCAAGACCCACCTCCTCCACACACACAGACAGAAGTCAATGAAAATTCATATCACCTTAGATTCACCATTTTGTTCGATGTTCCATTTTCCCCCTGTCCTGTCTTTGGCCCTTGGGGACGACAGTCGGATGATCCCGCCTCTGCTGCGTGAGTTGACTTCTGTGTGGTCCCCCAGCCAACTCCTCTCAGGGTCAATGTTTGGCGGCCGGCGCCCGACTCAGCGCAGGGCAGGCAGATGCCTCACCGGGGCCCTCGCTGAATCAGCCTGACACCCCGAGCTGCCGCACGCCGCACCCTGCCAAATAGCTGCTGACAGTATCAAACGCACCAGGTGGGGCATGAAACATCGCCAGGGCAACATGACCTCTGCCTTGGTTTGACCCTGGGAGACGGGCCCGGGGCGAGGGGCTAGATGGATGCGCCACCAACGTGCATCAGCCGAGTCGAGACGAGCCACGGTAAGCCTCCGCTGGGCCAAACCCGTGTGCGCTTTTTGGCTGCACTCCCGAGAGCATGTTCACACGTTGTGGATGAAATGCTAGGATTTTTGTCACCTTGTAGTGGGCTAAGTAAAGCCTCCAGGTGTTGATTATGATTGGTGGTCGGCAGAGTACGCTGCCGAGGAGAGGTGTGTGATAAATATTTATGAGAGATTCCATTACCAATTTAAAATGGTTCTTTAAATTCACCATCCACAACCGTGTTTCATTTAGTTTGTTCTCTATCATCCCCTTCTTCTCTCTGTATCCTGGTCTTGCAAAGGTGAATTAAAGTGTTTTACATTCAGCGAATGAGTCAACATTTCTTGGAAGCGAGCGACAACAATATTTCGTTGCCTGGCCCTAGATCACCAAACCAAGGTATATAGCACACAGCAGTCTGAAGTAAAACTTCAGCTTAGAGTTCCAAACATAATTATGTCGCAAAGTTTCCTTTTCTTCCTGGCGTCCTCTCCATGACCCTGTAAAAAAGTTGATGAGATTTCGCCTCAAAAAAGGTCATCTGCCATGCTCGCCTCCACAACATGAATCCAGGGATCGCAACCTCATCACAAACACTGAGTGTGAGCTTTTTACAGCCCCGCTGGTACACCTCCACGTCAAAAGAAACAAGATGTGATCTTCCCAAGTGAGATGGAGTATAGATTTTTAATTTAAGTCTTTCCAGTGGGTCAATCAGTTCTCATTTCAATGAGCTCCTGCAACACTGTCCAGTGAAGAAATGAAGGCATGGGTGACATTGAGTTGGTAATGTGTGTGGTATGAGTAATTAATAGGCTATTCCATCTATATTTTCATGAATTCTTAGCACAGGGCACCAGAGATCTTTTCAGGTACAAAAGAACCTTGATTTGAAGGATCATTGCACCTTCCTGACAGTGTAGTTTAGGTCATGGGGGTATGTTAGCTAGAGGGCTTGATGTGGGGCAGAGACTTTGCCGTCTCTTTCTGCTTCTGTTTAACCAATGAAATGGTCTGACTGTGTGACAATAAGTGTGTCTACAAATTGCAAATTGGTCTGTAGTTGTATACAAGATGGAAAGTAAATGGGGGTTAATTCAAAAGTTCATGACAAAAAGACAGGTGAAGGCATCCAATATTGAAGCCAAATAAAGTTATACGGTTTTACAAAAAGACACACACACACACACACACACACACACACACACACACACACACACACACACACACACACACACACACACACACACACACACACACACACACACACACACACACACTCTTGCTCATGCTCTGGGTGTGATTGGTGCAGCACTCCCAGATTGAACTTGTTTAGATACTGTACATGACACTTGTTTGCTTGTTTGTTTTGCTGGGAGTGTAACTGAGTTCATTGCTACTGTCACAATTCACTTGGTTCTGTCACTTGAAACTGACGGATACCAATCCACGCCCCTTTTAGTGCATCATAATACAGTCTGCCAGAGGAGATGTCAAAGTCCCTAGTTCCATAGAACTAATAGTGTTAAACATGGTGAAAAGGTGTTACTAGCAGCACTCACTAACTTAACCCTCCTGTTATCCTTGGGGTCTATTTGACCCCATTCAATGTTTAACGTCTGAAAAATACATGAAGTACATAATTATTTTGCTTCATCTTTGATGACTTTTCCTAAATATATGGGGTTGTAAAAAAAGGGAAATTTCCACAAAAATGTTTTCCCTAAGTGCTGTCCACGTTTTGGTTACATCTGTGTTCCTTGGGGTCAATTTGACTTATTTTAAGTGGAACATCCATATTTTGCTAATACATGTTCCATTTTGTCTAGATTATGTAAAATACATGAAAATAAGTTATTTAGAACAGAAAATTTTGCTTGATTTAGGGCTCTGATAACTAACAATATGTATGATGTGGATGAGGGCCTAAACGAATTCAAGGCAACTTTTGGGCAGTTGTTGCTCATTTTTGCCTAGTCATGGATTAGTTTTTTTTGGTGTGTGGTCTGTGTATGGCGGTGTTAGGACTTAGGCTTAGACTTAGCCTTAGGCTTTTTTATGTCCCCAACAGAGCAACAGTAAATATCTGAGGCATAAACCGGTGCAAAAGTTTTTGCTTCCACTGATTTTGTAGACATTTAAGTGGCTCACAGATGTAACCTAAATCTGAGGATAACAGGAGGGTTAATATTCGGCTGATGAAAACTCTAATTCTGTACAATGAATGGGCAATATATTGTAGAGTACAGTCTATAAAACCCATTAACATAGGTTAATAGGTTGTTTTATTTTGTATTGATAGTTCTATATGGTTTTGTTTGTCGTTTTGATTTGACAATCTCAAGCTCTTGTGCAGCTACCCCATGGTGTTGACTCCTTTTACAAAAAAAATGCCCTTAGCCTTGTGGGCCTGCTGTGTAAAGACTGGATGGAGGCAACTATTATATAGCGTGATACCCTGTCAATGATGTGCATCACATGAAATAAGTCTTTCTTTGGGTTTCAGTAAACGCACACCGTTTGAGGTGCGTACGGCAGACAATAGACTCAAATTGAAGAAGGATGGTCGTCGCACACTCAGAACTTCATGCAGTTACATTTAATAAGACTTAATAAGGTCTTATTAAATGTAACTGCATGAAGTTCTGAGTGTGCGTCTGCATGAAGTTCTGAGTAAACTGCATGAAGTTCTGAGTGTGCGACGACCATCCTTCATCACATGAAATAAAAAATACCATAAATTCCCAAAGTCCTATGATTAAAAAAAATACACAGTGATAGAAAAGTAGTCTGAAGAGAAAGTAAGGCATGTACTGTCTATCTTCAAGAGGGAGCTGACTTTTTAATACTAGGCAAAGTCAGGTACAGAAGATATATGTTTCAAATTCATGGACATTCCTCTAAAGTAGTTTATTTTTTAAAATGGAGGTTTACATTACTGTGAGGTGAGAATATCCATCGACTGTGCTGCTAGCGGTTTAAACTTGAACCATTTCGCACCCGGTGAAGCCATGCCTCTCTTCATGTCTGAGTAAGAGGGCTCATGGCCAAATTGTAACATTTCACGATTAAATTGAGACCTCCAGTGCCGGAATGACAGTGCAATATGCAAAAATATTAATTGGCTTGCCTTTTTTTTGGAAGACTTTCCCATTTTCTTGCTCCCACACAACTCAGCAGCACATGTAACAGACAAAAGCACAGTGTCACCATAGCTCATTAAACCATGCTTAATACGAGAACGCACTGATAAAGAGGACAAGGTGGGGAGCTGACACGACACCCAGACTTAATTGAGTAGACGATGAGACATAACACAGAGGCACATAATACACCCATAATATCTTCTATACGTCGAGGAACTAAATTAAACGGATAGCAGAATTAAAAGGAAAAGTTATTTGTGCATTAAAGACCTTC
Organism: Engraulis encrasicolus; assembly: GCF_034702125.1. Classification (NCBI taxonomy): domain Eukaryota; kingdom Metazoa; phylum Chordata; class Actinopteri; order Clupeiformes; family Engraulidae; genus Engraulis; species Engraulis encrasicolus. Next base: position 40,390,690 of record NC_085872.1, on the reverse strand, counting down.
TCGCGGTGCTCCTAGTTTTCACTTCTGTCATGAGAGGGCATATTCGGTGGGATCCCACTTGACTGAACTTTTGACTTATCTTATTTATTTCCTTCATGCAAGGTTGGCTTTAATAAGGCTGAGGTACACAGTACTACAACAACAACAAAAACAACATCACCAATGACATGACCACAGAGCCCATTCAGTGAGCAGGGATACAATGTTCTGATATCCAGGGGAAGGAGACAGGTTTCCACAAGACTTCAGCAACACTGCAAGGTCTATCCAGATTTGGCCCTGGCTGCCCTGTCCTACTTAACATAATGTGTAATAATATGTGCCCCATTTGTGTGTACTATGCTTATTATTGCACTACTGTTCTACTGATTACCTATACACATTTAAAGTGAACACGTTCATTTTCCACCTGATGTCAACCTGAGGTTGCAGGTCTATTTCAGACACTCCAGGCAATGTGACATGTACTCTGTGTACTAGCTATTTGCCACATTTCTTTTTACAGTGAGTTCTTTTTACTGTGGTGTATAGCAAGTCCATTTTATTGTGTCTGTGTGTTCTGTTTCTTAGGTGGGTATACTTACACAGAAATTCAGCCATAGCTCGTGTGGGCAGTTGACTTGCTATGACCAGGTCCATTACCTACATCTTGCTATAGGTGCCGTATACTTCACCATAAGGCTGGCAAGTGCAGTCCCTGTTACTGGTGTCAAGCTTTACCGTATACACAGGCCGCGATAAGAGCGAGGCGAGCAACGGAAGTAATTGACTTTGTATTGAGTCGCGCGACAAAAGCGATTCTGGAGACTAGAGGCGATTCGCACGCCGAGAGCGACAGTTTGTAGTTGAACTCCTGGCTATGTTATGCTAATGAGCTATGACGCGGTTCAGCGACAATCCGCGATAGCCAATGACTGTATAGAGGTCAGTGACCACAGCTAATGGGAAGTTTGAATGCTTGCGTTCTGCTTGTAACGGACATACTCTAGTCGCTTCAATCGCTCATAACGCTTGCTGCTGCACAGAAGCGATTCTCTGTCGCTTCAATCGCGTCACGGCCTGTGTATTTGCCCGGTTACACTGCTGCTTCGTACGTTGAGTTGAAATACGTATATCTTGATCATCTTCTCATATAGTATCTCAGTTCTGCATTTTGCATGGCACCCACGAGTCTCACAATTTGGTACTTTGGGTTCAAGGAGATGAGTTGGCAACTTTCACTCTGCTATTGCTTTGTCATCCCAAGACTTGCTGACTCCACCGCCGCAAGCTTGGCCATATGGCTCATGTTAATCTTGCCAGGCTTTGCTAATAACTTGGAAATAAAATGTACAGCACCTCAAGCACAGCATTATGAAAGGTCTGAGTAGACCTCTGCGCTATTTCCCAGAGCCAGTTCCAGCTAATGAAAATGAACAACACAAGTACAATTAGAGACCATTAGCATGAAGAGTTACTACAGGCTGGAAACACATCCTTGTAAACTGGGAAGTACGATCTCTCCTGAACAACCATGTTAACCAGCAATTAGTGACTGTTGTATTTAAGTTTTAAGTACCCTCCATGGTGAAATAATATGCGTAGCCAGTCCAATCATTTGTAACAGGCTTATTCATTTTCTTTGAATGATAATTTAGAGCCAAAAACCGGGTATATGCACATCCGTAAGATTGCTTTTTGTAGACACACATAGTCATAGCTTGATGCAAAGTGTAGTGCCTAAGTCAAGATGAAGACTCCACTCTGGTTGAAAAGTGTACATTTCCTTTGAGCAAGTAGCATGAATCTGAAACCTCACTCCGGGAGACAAAGTGTAACGCAGGGGCCAGGGAGGGCTGCCGCTTTGACCTCTGATTTGTGTGCAGAGGTCGCTGTCAGCCATGTTTTCACAGTGCCACCGCTGGAGGGTGGCCATCTTGACAACTTCTTTTGATGAGATCAGATTACCCTTCAAGGCTTTCTCACACCTGCTCAGCCTGGCTTTCAAGGGTGCAGGTCACATCGCAGTTTGGTCACCACTAAAATTAGTCCGCCCGTCATGTGTGAAGACACACTTACAGACACTGCCTCTCACTCTCTCTCACACGCACGCACACACACACACACACACACACACACACACACACACACACACACACACACACACACACACACACACACACACACACACACACACACACACACACACACACACACACACACACACACTTGTAGCCACCTGCTGGGTGACTGGCATAGAGGTTGTTTTTTCACAGACATATGCCCAGCCAGTGGCCTGGTCACAATCCCATATGCATGCAGACAATATGGACTCGCATATCTCCACAGCTTGAACAAGACTCAGGTCACACCACAACGCTGTCTACAGAATTTTTAACGCACTGAAGGCATCGGGTCCTAGCACCACAGCACATTTACCACCCCAGTCACGCTTATATTGGCGACACAGAAAGACAATCTCTTTGTCTAGCCTACCGCACTGCTGTGATTCGCACAACACATTGCCTTGCCCACCATAGCCAACACCTAATTCACTTTTTTCCCCCCAAATGGACTATTGGGTCTGTTATTTTCACCCCTTCAGGATTTATTCTACTTTTGCGTCCTTTTTCTTTCGATTGTTGCATGCTAGTAAAACTGGTGGGTGCTAATAGGCTTGAGATTAATTTTTGATCCAATGGGATCTTTTTAACCAATAAGCACTGACCAGTATGGGACTGCCCATACTTCCTAGCCTTATAACAGTAGCATAGCATCTGATATAATAGGCTTTTCTCCCAACCCAGTTAGCATCAGGCAACAGTGTTTTTGCCCTCGATGAATAATTTTACACATTCCGTCTTGCTCCAGTTTCCGATTCTTTGATGTTTCGTTAGTGTCGCAGCTGCTGTTTTGTATAGCTTGTTTAACAGCCACCATTTTTTATGTGTTTACACTCAACAACAACAACATCAATAAAACATAGTTCAGTGTTTAACACTGCACTCATCCAGCAGCGAGCCCCCGCTGGTCACTGACTGGTGGTGGGCCCGTCATGTCGCAGCATCCCGAGACCTTGTGATCATCACTCCCTGTCTATAATCACAGTGAACTCTGGCCAGCCAACGATGGGAGGGTGGGGCTGCACGGAGGATGCTACTCATCACCTCCTGGCCCATAGAATCTGACACGCCAACCCATGCCGCCTGGAAAAATGGCCTGACACAGTAATGGCGTCAGCGTGTTGTCTGCGCTGCCACATCCCCCCTTTCAAACATTTTTTTTTTTTTTTTAGATGACTGCCATGACGATTTCCCCCTGCTTTTTTTGTTCCCGCCGTGATGGCTGGAGTCACTTTTGTTTTTATACGTGTGCTGTCAGCCATGCTAAAAAGCAGTGTGAGCGATGGGCCGCCGGTGTCTGAATGGCAGGGGAACATTATCTCGGGGCGATATATCATGTAAATGGCGCTTTCTCAGTATTAGGGAGAATGTGGGAGACGTTTTCTGCATGAGCGGCACTCTTATCAAGTGGGACTGTCTGAATATCCCTACACATATTTCATCTTTCTGCCTCCTAAGGTAAACTGATTTAGGCTCTTCTTCTTCTTCTTCTTCTCTCTCTCTCTCTCTCTCTCTCTCTCTCTCTCTCTCTCTCTCTCTCTCTCTCTCTCTCTCAGTCTCTTACCTTTTTCCACTACATCCCTCTCTTGTATGTTGCTTTTTCTCTCTTCCTCCTTGCCTTCAACTTCTTGCCCTCTGTCTCTCTATCTCTCTCACTTTGCCGAAGACATCCATTGTGTTCTAGCTGGGAGTTCAGCAGAGCCATTTGATATATTTTGACAGCACCTGAACGCTGCCTGCATGTCTGTCTCATAACACCACAACTAAAAAAACCTGCAGGTTTACCACAATTTGCATGGTCAGCTCCGTCGAAGCTTTTTATGTCTCGATTGTACAAAAGAATGAGGCCAGCGGTAGAGTGGCAACATTTAAATAAGATAGAGGAAACATCTCCTTTCGTTGTTGTTAGGAGAATGTTACACTTCATTTGAAAATAAACAACTAACTAATATTTGTATTTTCTCAATATGACTCTTGAAAGGGAATGTTGAAATCGTAATCTGTCCAGCTCCAGAGGCCTTAACAGATAACTATCTGTGACTGTTCAAAGAGCTTAATATGAAACTGATTCCAAACGCCGCACTTGATTAATTGACTGCAATCTATTAGCATTCATTTAATTAAGCTCATAATTATGACTACACTCCAGCTGACCTCTGACAGTTTTGAAATTCTCTGCCATTGTTTCTGCATGTTTGTATGACTATGAATTCCATTGTGTGAACAATATTTTTTGCTACTTAATGGCAACTTTGTTGTATGTGTATTGCTTGTCTTTTTAACCCAAAAAGAGCACTGAGGTTTTTTTTTTTTAATGGTTTGCAGACACGGCAATCCAATATGACCCCCTGACTGCTATAGCGAGAAGGGAAAGATAAATACAAACATTGTACTAATCCCTTCCTTGCAACATACACCATCATACTGCATAATAAACACGCAAAACATGAAAACATGGCGGTCATACTTGACTTAAAGGGACAGTTTGGTCAATTTCAACATGCAGTTGTGATGCTCACACTACCCTGGACTTGTCAGTGCCTGAAATTTTTTTTTCTTCTTCTTCAGCCGTTTCCGAGATCCTGGTCATTGTAATGGGGGCAGCTCTTTGTTTACATTTCAATTTTTTATTTTTTTTTTATTCCCAAAAACATCCAAAAGGTTATAAAATATCAGCAGACAACTAGCAAACAGCAGTACCTTTTGGGAAAATATTTGGAGTTGGCCTATGTTTCATTTTTTAAAAATGTAAACAAACGCTGCCCCCATTAGAATTGCTCATATCTCTGAAAGGGCTGAGCCGAAAAATGTGGCATCACCAGGTACTGACAAGTCAAGGGTAGCGTGAGCAATACAACTGCATGTTGAAATTGACCAAACTGTCCCTTTAACAAACAAACCAACCGGGCAGGCAGGCAGCAAGCAGTTCCGGGAGGGCAATAAAATATAAAAAGTTATTAGAGATGTGGTTATATACCAGATGTTGATACATTGGAATGAAACCAATTTGGAATTGGAAATGCATCGTGCATTGATTGACTTGATCTTGAATTCCAAGACATACACACACTGAGAGAAACAGAACAAGTATAATTGCATACATAACCACCGACTTCTGGGAATGCATTCATAGGTGTGTGTGTGTGTGTGTGTGTGTGTGTGTGTGTGTGTGTGTGTGTGTGTGTGTGTGTGTGTGTGTGTGTGTGTGTGTGTGTGTGTGTGTGTGTGTGTGTGTGTGTGTGTGTGTGTGTGTGTGTGTGTGTGTGCGTGCGCATGCATGTGTGTGTGTGTGTCTGTTTGGATTGCGTGTACAGTACTGTACACTTGCAGTGAGTCTGACCATGACTAATGCATCATCAGACATATACCACATCATCTAATAACAAGTTATTAAGTATCACTCTATTTGAACTTCTTTTATCCAGATAAGAAATGGAGGGATTTGACTGGATTCATTTTCTAATGCAAATAATGCAATCTCTCATGCTGACAGACCCCACTTGTCCACAGCAGATAAATAGATAGAGGTGTCCATCCTTTGAATGCATTCATACAATCCTCTTTGTTGTCTATCATATCTATCATCCCCCCCCCCCCCCCGATAAGATAAGCATAAGACTGGAACAGCTGGATGGCAGGGAGGGGGAAAAGGGAACAGAATACACCCTCATTATATTGATTGATGCTGCCTGAATTCAACCAGTCAGTCAAGACTTCAAGTGGCATCTTCACTGTTGCATCTTTTTCTTTATGGCCCATAAAAAAATGCATATAAAATAATATTTACACGTCTCCTTGGAGCCTGTTTGCATCCCGAGAGAGAAAAGCAGAGATCTTGTAGAGTGTTAAGGACATCTCTGGGGACTGACAATCCCATGTATCACTCAGGGCTTAATCGTGCATAGTAGATGACTAGCAGAGCAAGAGGGAAAAAGGAAATCTCCATACAGTAAGCACATTTGGTGATGCTACTACTAGACGCAAACAGGCACTGAAAGTCAGTGATCTAAGCCTAGCATATTGTTTGATTATTTTGGATGTTGTTGAAGGAGTTTTTACATCACTGAACAGTGCATATACAGTAGGTGTGAGTACTGTATAGCAGGTATTCATGTGCATATTCATTGAAATAAAGATCATGTGATGTGTTTTTTTTCCCCATCATGATGAGAAGCATGCACCAATGACATGAATCTGTGGTTATACTGTATATTGAATAGATGTTTTTGCTGGGTTTAAAAGTATTCAAGTGGAATACAAGGTTTTAAAAAGCTATGGTTCACAACGTCTCATAGCCAATGCAATCTGGAATTAAAAAAAGAAGGGTGGTTAGGCAAAGCTCTGCTTCAGGTGACTGATTTCAAACAGAAAACAGTGTCAGGTCTGGGTAGCCCACAGCCTTGCCAAATTCATTTAGTGAAATGATTCAGCCTTCATGCCTCTGCGCTTTCAACAAATCGTTGAATGCCTGACAGACGAAAAACGCTTCCCCCCTTCTCATTCCTCTGCAATAATTTCTCATTTGTAATCTATTTTCTCACATGATTTGACTTCCAGGGAGCAAATACAGGAATGTGACAACAAGGGAATGGTGAATAAAAGACAATCATTTGGATTGACAAAAAAAACCTCCACACAATTCTTTGGGAGGAAATAATAATAAAAAAAAAACCCTCACCTACTCATTTAATTGCAAATTCCACTCCTCAAGACACAGGCGACTGAGCACATGCAAATCCCCTGTGGAAATGCAGAGGTTCTTGTTTGTGTTGGATCAGGTGATATTTTAAATCACTTCCAAATACAGACGGGGGATAAGCAAATATAAGCCATGAGCGACCATTCAGATGTTTTCTCTGAAATAAATTGCCATGCAGACGGTGGAGTGGAATCAGTGGTGTCCAAATTCAAGGGGAAAGGCCATTACAACCTGACTCAATTTCCATGGCATGAAACATCACTCCCCCCACCCCCCAGTCATTTCCACAAATATGTGGCTAGTGCATGCTGACTCTCATCATCATTCTACTCTTCATGATGCATCGTCTCAATCTGTTCCAGTCACTCTAAGATAGTAATGTTCGGAAAAAACTATTTAAAAAAAACTTCCCAAGCATTCGAGCCACCAGAACACAGCACACACACAGTCACAGACACAGACACAGACACAGACACAGACACAGACACAGGCACAGGCACACGCACGCGCACGCGCACGCACACGCACACGCGCACGCGCACGCGCACGCACACGCACACGCGCACACACACACACACACACACGCACACGCACACGCACACACACACACTACACAGGATTTTGCTACCAACTAATGCACAGGTGGCAGCCCAAATGCCCAAATGACACGGTTAGGTAATTAAGTTGCGGAGAGCTCCCTCCGCACTACATTAACAGGCAGCCTGTTGCTTAAAGCTTCCAGGAAACAGGTGTGATATGACATTGGTAGAGATGACCTGGCTCACTCCCACCTTCCTGTCCTCGTCTTCCACAGAAAGGCCTCGCGTAAAGAGAAGGATGTTGGGAGGAAGCTCAAAGACACTTCTCCTCGAATTAGCCGCAGACAACAAAGTGAGAAACAGCCCTGCTGCGCGTGAACCCTGATGCCCTCTTCCACTACTGTCTGTGTTCATTCACAGCGAGAGCGATCATGTAATTTGCGCCTGGCGTCATTATTGTGGTTGTGTGTGTGTGTGTGTGTTGCTGTTGCGTGAGACGGGGATCTGAGGGAAGGCCCGGGCTCTGTGATGTGTATACCGCCACTGGCGCTACTGGCAACGCTGTAATCAGGGAAACCAGAGAGGGACTAGCACACATTGTTGTTTTGACTCTCATTATGCTTTGGTTTGTGACAATACTAAAAGACGTGTTGCCCCGCAGAAAAGGAAAAAAGAGGATGGGGGGGGGGGGGGTTGTGGAATAACATGTTGTGTTATAAGTGTCTTTGATATACAAAGCAGAATGTGATCAAACATTGCTGTTTGTACAGATTAGTGCGTGTGTGTTGTACGAAATGAAGCCTTAGCAGCACAATTAAGGATATGTCATGAAACAGACATGTTTCAAACACATTTGACAAGAAGTAATAATGCTTGTGACAAAGCATGGCTTTGTTTTCATATTACATAGACAAGCTCTGTATGTGGCACTACTCTAAATCATCTCAAGGACAGGTCACCTAAAGTGATTTAGGTGAAAATGTTACAGAGAATTAATGAAGAGACAGAATGTTCTGCAGGTTGTGCAAAGTTTTTTCTTATTAATTTCACACGGCTGTCATCTGGGCTCAAGACCAAGAGAATATAGTTCTGTTAGTAAAAGGCCTAATTGCAGTATCATTGAGATTGAATGTGTTGTCTTAAAATGTTTTAATGGTGTGATAAGCCCAAAGTGTTCAGCATTATTACTTTTATTTCCTTCTGAGCATTGTGGGTGGTGGTTGTAGTAGTCACGTAGCCTGATTATCATAGACTTTCAAATATCTTCCAGACTTGGTCTGACAACCAAGAGCATAGCAATTACTGTTCCCCAAATGGCATGGTTGACCAAGGTTTGCTACTGGTTGACTGGTTTCCCACAAAGTAGGTGGAGTTCCCATTTTTTCTGGGGGTCAGAAATGATATTTACATTGCTGTTGGCCTGGAAGCAATGCCGAAGCGACGCCGAAGGTATTGCGTCACTAGGAGGGCGTGGCCTGGCTAGTCACGGAGGAGGGCTCAGAGATTTACACACTGTACACTTTTTTACATTCTTGAGCTGCGTGAGTTCTGCAAATGCCCTGAAAAAAGTCACGACCTCTTCTAAATGTCATAGCATAATTTGCACTGTAATTTTAACCAAAAAGTAAATGTTTCCCCCTTGTCTCCTCTACCGTCTGCCAAAACTGTTTAACGTCTACCGAAGGGATTGTCTCATATTTAGTGAGAGAATTTTTTTATTACTAGTGATGCTTTATTACTGGTGATATTCAAAGTGTCAAAATTCAAATTACTTAAGTGAGATTAAATGAATATACAGTATAATGGACTACTTTCCCTAAAAATAAATAAATCCAAGTTTGTGAACAACAAATGTTTGTAGATAAATGACAGGCTTCATAAAAGCACACAAATCCTGTGGCAAACAAGATCATTAGTCATACACTCATAACCAAGTATAAATAACCATGCATGGTTTTGTTTAAAGACTACACATGTTTGTAGATACACATGAATTACATCAGTTCTGTTTGAATTTCTCCATAGTTGTGATCAAACCCACAGACAGTACTCTCTCTGGGCTCCCTGGCTTGTGTAGTTAGTGCAGTGGCTTCATCAGTCATGGTCATTTCCAAGGGCTCGACAGCCAAATAAACTAGAATGCGCTCGCCATTATGTCTTTGTGATGGACAAAGCTGACAAACAAAAACATGCAATCTAGGGCAGCACTGTGAAAACGAAATATATAAAAAAGCTGCTTCAATGTCAGACACTTTTCTGGGGGAAAAGGAAACCCAAGGCTCAGGATGTGCACTTGAGCGTGACAGAATGCTGGGGTCGGGACCAGCAACGCTAAGAGCCTAGTCACCGGTGTCAGTGGATGAAAGACGACAAGGTCATGATGCGAGAGGGAGAGAGAGAGAGGGCGAGAGAGAGAGGGAGGGAGGGAGGGAGGGAGAAGGGGAGAGGTAAAAAAAAAAATGGGTGAGGAGGGCATGCACAACCTGATAACTGTTCATGCATAAGCCACTGCACACAGTCCTCCGCTCCGCTCAGGATCATTTGTAAATATGCATATGGTAATTTAGTCACATCATCACTGTTGCTTTTTATTTGCTGCTTTCCCTTTTTCCGTGCCCTGAGCTTTCATGTGTTCCGCTCTCCTTTGCACAGGGAAAAAAAAAGCAAAAGCAAGAAAAAAAAAACCCACCATAGCAGCCGGTTCGTTCTTTTAACAAGTCCCAGACAGTGGGAGCGAGCTGGTCTTGGATGTATAATGGAGAAGGAGCTAAACAGGGCAGCGCCACATGAGATGAGTGTCTGAATCAGCAGACGTGAATAATGCATAGCAGCCATTTTCACTGGACCCAATTCAGAGAGGCCGTGTTTATTTACTTATTCAGAGAGGAATCCCGGCCAATTACCACTCTCACACTTGTATCTCATGCAAGAGACAGACTGTCTGAGGAATCCCTCCGTGTGCCAAAAGAAGAGCCTTGTAATTCACTCAAAAGGCTGTTGTGTTTTGATCAATAATTTCATCAAAGGCACGCTGCATGTGTAAATGAGAGCACTTCCTGCAGCATCATGGTCTCCCGGTGCACACGCTGGCTCTGGGTTGTATGTCGATGGGAGTTTGCTTGGCGGGCCCAGTATTTTTCAACAGCGGCAGGCAGGCCAGAGGCATGAAGACATAACCCCAGAAAATCCAATCTCACTAAGCATTTCAGCACATTTCCATTGCCTTACTCTGTTGGTCCCTTCCAAATCATTTTAAGCCTTTGATTCATGGCCTGCTGAAAGTCAGTCACACCACAATAATGCACAGCCACACTTACCACACACACAGGTCTTTTCTATACAGGCGCGCGCGTACAAACACGCACGCACACAAGCACGCGCACGCACACGCACACACACACACACACACACACACACACACACACACACACACACACACACACACACACAAACACACACACACAGTCTCTTTCTCTCTCTGTCGTGCTCATACACAATTTCGATCCCTCTCCCTCTAACACATTTCTACTCCTCCACCGCACCCTCACCGATCTCTCTCTCTCTCTCTCTCTCTCTCTCTCTCTCTCTCTCTCTCTCTCTCTCTCTCTCTCTCTCTCTCTCTCTCTCTCTCTGCCTCCCTCCCTCCATCTCCCCAGCACATACCCACCAGAAGGGTTGCCATTATGAGTGCTTATTGAAGCAATGCCAAAGTCTGGTTGGTAGGAACTCAGAGTATTCTCGGGTGAATAGTCTGGAATTCCAGTCTCATTCAGGAGACAAATTAACCGGTGCCATCTTGAAGGGCACTCTGTGGGTGTCAGTGCTTACAGAACTGTGACTTAAAAATGAGATGTGAACCCTGTTCAAAATTACTAATGCAAATGATTCAGTCACATGTCCCAGCAACTACAGTATGTAATGCATGCACACAAACACACATACTGTACCTGGAAGCTCACATGCACGCACGCACACGCGCACACACACACACACACACACACACACCAGGACTTGACAGTAACTTTTTCACACACCGGTCACTGTGGCTAGCGGTTTTTCAGAGTCACTAGCCATTCTATTGCCCACAAATTTGATACTGTTTTTTTCCCCTTTATCATGCTACATCTTGTGCCAGAAGATGAGGTGCTAAAGCAAGAAAATGAGTGCATGTTGTTCAACATGGAAATAAATAAAACAAATAGAAACTGAGTAACTGTGATTTTTCTCAAGCCATTGATACACAAGGGAAAAACAACAGAATAGGGTACTCTGATATGTCCACCAAGGAAATAATCTACGTGCCAAAGTGGCTACACTGAAATTATTACCAGCCACAGCCAAATGTTACCAGCATTTGCCCATCAAGCCCTGACAAACACACACACACACACACACACACACACACACACACACACACACACACACACACACACACACACACACACACACACACACACACACACACACACACACACACACACACACACACACACACACACACACACACACACACACACACACACACACACACGGTGCATAAATACACTGTAACACGTAACTTCCATCTTGAGTAAAGACAATAGATTACAGTAGAAATGTAATGTTAATTCAACTCTTGAATAGGTAAATAAATACAATAAAAACACATGCCCTATTCACAACGTTTCAGCGCTGCCATCGAATGTACAGTAGAGGGTGGGGTGCAGGGGCGGAGCTATATGGAGGGCGAGCAGGGCACTTGCCCCTGGGCCCAGGGCCCTCCCGTATTGGTGGTGGGGGCCCTATTGTGAGCTTGGCAAGCTGTATAGGGGGCCCTATAAGTGTCTTGCTCAGGGGTTCTGTGTGCAATTGTTCCGCCACTGGTGAGGTGAGCAGTTTTGCTGCGTGCCATCCACCACAGCATCATAGCGCACAGGACTGACCGGTGATTAAGTGGCCGAGCCATCCGAAGGGAATGCAGCAGCTGCCAGCCTCAAAACAATCTGTTCCTCACTCACTTGGTTGTACTCACACCTGAGGATAAATAGGATGGTTGGTTTGTCATGACTTGCACTGTGAGGAGGATGTTTCATCTTTTCTCCCAACTTTTTTGGACGAGCCGCATGTAAGAGAAACAGCCCCTCCAGTGATGTCCAGCTGGATGTGGTGTGGAGATACTGTAAGGGCAACAAAGCGGCACTGCCTGCAGTGGACATGGTTCAACGAGGATTCAAGGGAAGACCACACACACATGCGCGTGCACGCACACACACACACACACACACACACACACACACACACACACACACACACACACACACACACACACACACACACACACACACACACACACACACACACACACACACACACACACACACACACACACACACACACACACACACACACAGTATGTGCACATGCAAACACACATGCACGCATGAACACGCGCGCGCACACACACACACACACACACACACACACACACACACACACACACACACACACACACACACACACACACACACACACACACACACACACACACACACACACACACACACACACACACACACACACTAACTGATCCACAAGAACTTTTGATGGAGTTTGAGGTTGTTCGTTTACGCTCTTGAAATATTGCCTTGAGTAAGAGTATGAACCTAAATGAGTTATTATTAGGCAGTGCACTGTAGCTCCATCATTACACAAGATGACCATAGCTGTGATGAAAAGAAAATCAGTTGACATTGAACCAAATGAAAGCACGAAAAACATGATCGATTTATAGATAGAAAGGACGGATATAATGCACTTACAAAAAAGACACAATTGGGGCAACCTTTGCAGCTCACATTACAACTGATGTCTTTGATCAGCCCAACACACCTGATTTCAAACAATGATGATAATCGAATCAATTTTTTAATTACAGATATTCCAATAAAGATAGCATGCAGGGAAAATACAATAGATATTGCCAGTATATGGTGCGGTGGTGCCAAATGCAAAACTGTGAAGGGCTGATCTAGGGGCGGTGGGGGCAGAGCCAGCATTGGCTTACAAGACCCATTCCAACCCATCAGAAACCCAGGCAGACAGAGGATCACAGTTTCACGGTTAGGGCCAAAGACTGTGCCATTTGCCCCAATTCACCACAGTTATCCCATTCAAGAAAGGACTTTGTGAGCTGACTCACAAAAGTCATTGAAAACAGACGTTGATCCTTCAGTCCATTACAACCATGGCAGAACTGCCAGCTGCATCGTTCTTAGGACAAAACTCCTCTGTAACCCCCCCAATTTTGGATGCCAAATATATTCACTGGGCACTCCAGAACCATACAACGAAGCAATTCATGCAGTCTAAAAATGAAACGATGTCAACAACAAAAAGTGAAGAAAAAGTAAAGACAGCTTCTACTTATGATGTACACATACAGTATATAGGAATGATGTATTTTCATTTCAACACTGACTATTATAAAACCAAAGCCAAACGTTTTGTCAATCCTGAACCTAGGGTCTGTTGTGGGGAAATGTATTGCCATCGTCATGGTTTCACGAAACAGAGAAGCAATACAGCAGTCTTAAAGGATGTACACAATAATTTTCTCAACATAAAATTAAATTGGTCACCCCTGCTGTTACAGTTAATTAAAGTGTTACTCCAATAGTCACATTGCCAGATATGTTTTCTTTTGTCAATCATTTTTATAAAGAGCAGTGTATAAGTATGCAATGGACTGGAAAAGAGACCATCTCATCATGTTAATGATCATACCAGTAATGTGCAGCTGTAAGCTGCTTTAAACCTCTTGTGATTTGCCAGGATGTAGTCTTTGCTGTTTCAAAGTCAAGTGGGTTAATATTTTGTAATGACTCTCACAATATGGGCAGTTGTACTGTACGCAGCAAGAGTGCACTTCCCTTTCACTGAGTCTTAAGATCATCTGGTCTTGTCAGTTCACAATGTCCCAGAGACGCTCAGAAAGCCAAGGGCTTTTTGTCCAGCATGCTCACAGTCATTTTCTTTCAGTCCTTTTGCTCACTTTCTTTCGCCATCTATCCGAGAGAAGAAAAAAAAAACACTCTGAACCTTGCCGCATTGTTCCAAACTTAGCAGCGTCTAATCAAGATGGCGCATTTGATGTTGTCGCCTGGGGGAGGCCCACAGCCATTCCTCAATTAGTGTCACTCGGGAGCCAAAACAGCACACAGCCACTGAGAGACAAAATGGGGTTTAGAGGAGCAGATTAAACAACCATGACAACAGTGTGGATGATCAAATACATGTGTGGCTGGGTTACCCCCCTCCTGCCCAATAGGTTTTCCCTTTAATGCAGAGGAACCAGCCAGTCTTCGTGTTCTTTGAGTGTAACTGGAAAAAAATCCTGAATATTTTTAATGAGAATGTGAATGCATATGCAGGCAGAGGGGAAAACGTGTTGAAAGGTCACAGCAAGAGTAATAAGTAACACGATGTAATGAAATCAAGAAGTATTTGATCATTTCACTGCCTGCTATGCCTAGATGTGTGGGCAAGAAAAGGTTTCATTGACCAGACATGGGCTCCCATCAGGTACAAATAGGACCTTCTGACATTTTACATGCAGTGAAGAGCTCTGTGAACTGCTTCAATCAGATGAGAACAGTGCAGTGCTTGCCTTCAGGGTAGCCATCTTAGACGACCAGCTTTTCAGACGCTATGTGGTAAGGCCAGCAATTACTCTTCAGTACAGCACTTAAAAAATAGTAGAAGACAAGAAAAAAGGCATGCGTACCGGTACCGCACATGCCTGCGTGTGTGTGAGTGCGCACGTGTGTGTATGAATGAATGGTTGGGTGGTTAGGACAGTCTTCACAGGGTTGCATTGATTTCTAATTCACCTTTGGCTTTGGCCAACACAAACCCCTATGACATAGAGTGCAGATCAACATCAAATGTAGTATGTCTTCTTTGCTATATTCACAGCACTTAAACCCTGTAGGCCTATATTTATCGAATTTTTGAATGACATTACTAAAGATCTTGAGGAGCATTTATCGCTTGATGCAATGGTTAGAAATTCCTGGCAACAAATACGTCATGCATCAGCCCTTGATCTCTAAATGGTCAAAGGATAGTGTGGTTTATCAATGACCAGTAGCACCATAACTTAAAAGCATGTGGAGATATAAAGATTAATATACAGGCCGAAATCCCGAACAGTCGCTGACAAAAAAAAAAACATACAGGAGAGAAAAATGCAAGGTGTACTTGGATCAATGGAGAAATGTTGAGGGGCCATGTGGAGAATACAGACATGGACCGGCATATTTTTCTTTCTGTGTCAATTTTTCTAGGCCCATCTGACTTGAAAACAGAGGAGGAAATAACACTAGGCATGACATGATAAAAAGAACCACTCCACTTTTAGCGGGATTTGTGGCCAGATTTGTGTCTTAGCCAGTTGAAATCTATGTAAAATTATGCTAATCCTTCAAGAGAATAGCAAGGGAGCAGTTCCAAATGCATTTTGTGGAGTGGGAGCTTTAACAAAAAAAGTAGGCTGGGCTACATCGCCGGAGCAAAAAAAAGAGACATTTTTTGTGCTGCCTACATGCAGTCTGCCTGAGAGCCCGTATGCTCAATACCTGATTAAGACCCCTGTACAGGATGAGCAGGAATTACTAGGAAGGGAGAAAAAAAAGTTAAAAATGAGCAGTCTACAGAGATAGAAACTGTTAATGATATTCAGGCACATCCACTTGCAGAATAGCTTGCACATTAAAAAGGCATCAAAATCCTGTCTCATTCTTCCGCATTTTTGAGACCACCTTCTTTCTATGGATCATAATGTATTCTAGGGATCTCTATATGTAGGCTTACTAATGGGCCATTTACAGTTTTCATGATTGCCTTGATGCAGCAGTCAACTCTCGGCATATTTGAAACGGTTAGGCTAACACACACAGCGCTAGTCATAAACAGAATGACACATTTTATTTAGCAAAAAAGTGCCTGACGTTTAAAATGTTCAACCCAAGCCTTTGGAGTATGTTAGTGTGTGTATAACCCTTTCCCAATCACAATGGGCAACAAAATGCAGCTCTCATGCCAAATCAGTGCCCCATGATGTGTTATTGAAGCTTATTATATGGTGCGACGTCATCGGTCGAATGCTCCATTCATTTCAACGGGGCTCCCCAACGTTCGCACGTCTGTTATTTTTCGATAACGGACGGGTTGGTCTATAACAGACCGCTGTCAATGGCAACAAGACTTTTCACTGCTAAAGCGACTTTTAGACAAGACTCTAATCAGCTTCTGTGATAGACAACACTGTTGTCCTGGCTAGGCTACCTAGCTGTTGCCTAGCGGTGTTCCACAACGGCACTGTTTTGTTTTGCGCAGCAACAATCTTTTGACATTAAAAACTATAATAGACTTAACATTAAATAGGCCTAAAGAAATGTCCCCGCCATGTGTGAATCATTTAAGTATATCCATATAATAAGCGGGTTAACTTTCGGCGAGTCGGTCGCTTTGTGGAATAGCAGCACTTCAGAGAGAACAAGACCCCTCCGCTCCGCGTCAGGGTCTAAAGATTCTCTCTGTCGTGCTGCTATTCCACGGTAGCGACCTTCTCGCCGAACGTTAACCCTTACCTATTACATAGCTTTTATTGTGTTTTTCACATAGGGCGTGACAGATTTACCTTCTTGTAAAGACCTGAATCCCACTTCTTAAATAGAAATATTGCAAACATTGTGGAACACAACCCACGCAAGGCTAAATAAAAGCCTTTACAGCAAAAAGCAAATTATACCTACACAAACATTATTAGGACGTAAGTATTGGTACTCATATGGCGTCTTCCATACCATATTCAATATCCTCGCTTGTGAGTCACATGTCGTGACACAATGAGGAAAAAACATCTTGCATGCCTCGTCCAACCTTGACATTCCTCTGGCTCTGTTCGAGGGCAGCAACAGGCATTGCATTCAGTAAGTATGAGATACTGCATCTGCTCATAGGGATGGCGATCATGAACCTTCCACCTCCGAGCATTGAAAAACTCCTCTATGGGATTCAAAAATGAGGAATATTCTGAGAGGAACTCCATCTTTTTTATGCGGCGGTGTACTGAAAACCGCTCATTGCCCATGCGAGAGTGGCCACATGCCACATTGGCCCGCATAACAATGAGGAGAGGCATGCCAGGCCTGAACTGGCCTCCCTCCTCTCTCCTCCTTCCCCAGGTATAGACTCTGAGGAAGTGCATTTGGGAATGTGATGATGCATTCTGTGTTGCATGGTTCAGCAGAGAGGGCATGTGGGATAGGACATCGTCATTGGTGATGCAGCACAGATAACCTCTGTTCTGGAATGGCAATACAGATGCCATACCCAATGAAGTTCCTTCTGCATCTCATCACATGACAGAGACTAGAGACCACCTAGCTTCTTCAACATTGAATGAATGAATGAATGAATGAATGAATGAATGAATGAATGAAGGAAGGAAGGAAGGAAGGAAGGAAGGAAGGAAGGAAGGAAGGAAGGAAGGAAGGAAGGAAGGAAGGAAGGAAGGAAGGAAGGAAAAAAGGAAGGAATAAAAACAAATAAAATATATGTGCACAATTATATACACATTATATACATTATCACCCTTATTTTCTATTTTCATGGGGCTGGTGGCCCCGGTACACTTCATCCAAATTTCAAAATATTTTACACAGTGTGTTTTTACTGGGTGTAGAACATTTTTACTATAGGGCCAAGGCGATATTTTTTCATAGGGGGCATTTGATGCACCCTAACATACATACATACATCACAATTAGAAACTTCTGAATAGACATGTACAGTGACTAGGAATTCCAGTTAACTCTATCTGTATGATATGAGATGGCATTGCTGTATTGTCATGTTTACTAACCTCCACATATTTCATCTCCCTCACAACATCAGTTCTTTTGAACCACAGAGTTGTTTCATGGCCATATGGTTCCTTCTTATGATGGGGTTAGTGGCGGTCAGGCTCAGAGTGTTGATGTTCATAAATATGCCCTGACCTGCAATCACTGCTGCCCTGATTTCACATAACCTTATGGTATTGTTCGCAACTCATGTTAGTTCACAACTGCTTCACTCAGATAGGTTTCCTTTTATAGTGCTTGATATGGCAGCAAGACTACCTACTGTACCTGGTACTGACAAAAATGTGTCCGAATGAACGGTTACAGTGTGTCTGTTTTCAAACGGGACTCTTTGTCCAGTCTCTGTGAGTCATTAGATCATTATTGAAAAAGTGCTCGATTACATTTATTTGAATTTCATCCTCGAACTATACTCTACCGCTGTGTACACAATCTCATCTTTCTCAGAGTCCAGTTCCCACTGCCTTACCGTGCCTGCATCCATGTTAGCAAACAACATCAAGCCCATCTAAGGGCTGATTGATGTCCCTGAAGAAGCAACGAACCCGTGTTTCACTGAATTCATACTGATCTAGGTGTTTTTTACAATAGCTAGGGATAGAGATTTCAGTATAATTTCCATAACTAAAACAGTGGAGTTTGGACTGCTTGAGCGATATCTCAGTTCACCGTTTTGCAAAAGGGTGGGTGAAATTTGGCAATCCAATAAGAAAGGGTGAACACCTTTGTGAGAGATATCTTCTGCTCTGCTGCGATAGTGATAATGAAAATGTGAGTGGAACCCAGTTCCTTTGAGCAGGTCAAAGCAATCAAGACAAACTGCAGTGCTATTTGTACTGTATACCGGAATGTCATAATGCATTCCACTGACCTCCCACCCTTTCCCATTCAATTATAAAAAAACACATCTTCACACACTGAAACCTGTGTTGCTTATGTCAGTGCTAAGAACGTGCTTACTTTTCTGTTTATCCACTGTAACATATCATTTCTGCAAATTGCCTGTGAAATGCCAGAGAACTTTAAATGAAAGTAAATACATTTGATCTTTAGGAATTCTGGTATTTATAGCTGAGACAAATTGCATTCCTTAACTGAGGGGTCATGGTATATAGCATATAAAGTACTATATGTGCTCTTTGCAGTGAACAAACTGATATCCAAGACACTTCAGCGTGTGTGTATGCAGGGAAGCTGACAGAGGGGGACAAAGGGTTCAGTCCCGGGCCCTGGTGCATATAGGTGTGTGTGTGTGTGTGTGTGTGTGTGTGTGTGTGTGTGTGTGTGTGTGTGTGTGTGTGTGTGTGTGTGTGTGTGTGTGTGTGTGTGTGTGTGTGTGTGTGTGTGTATGTTTGTGCGTGCGTGCGTGCGTGCGTGCATACGTACGTACGTACGTGCCTGTGTGCCTGCATGCATATGTGCCTGCGTGCCTGCATGCGTATGTGCCTGCATGCCTGCATGCATGAATACACATACACTCACACATATACACACAGGTGAAAGTGTGGTTGTATGCATTGTATGTATTCCTGTTTGTACTTATGTGCGTGTGTTTACGTGAGGTAGTGGGCTTAGGAGACTATAACACTACTTATTCTAATATCCTTGAGTGCTGACAAGGGATTAGACAATCAGTATTAATATCATAGTGCTACTCGCTGGATGCAGTGGATTAACATGTGGGTGACTCGAGTCGCCATCACCGGTTGCATGCTTTCGCAGGAGACCAATCTGTTCCTAACACCAGCCAAGAACGAATGTCTAGCAAGGATTAGGCTGCAGCAAGACAAAAACAAGAGACCTAAAGTGGGCCTGCTCAAAACAAGGGATTACCCTGATGATTAGATGTGCACCTCGGGTGGGGGCGGGGTGGTATGGAATCAGTCATCCACACAGTCCGTGGTGACTGGCAGTGGTGAGCTACACATTAAACTGCTATACAAAAAAAGTTTTGGTAACACTTTCTATGAAGCCCATATCTATAGCGCATTATGAGGGCATTTATAACAATTTATAATGTGCATCATAATTACTCATAGTGCATCATGACAGATATAATGTATTATAAGCCTGTTCACTGCCTGTAGTTTTTAACCAGTCACGAGCATTCAAAACACCCTAAGATTTATAATGCATTATAAGCTAGATTTTTTGTTATTCGTGACTGTTGATATGCTCCATCATGAAGAGTTATGAGTGTAGTCATAACGCACTATGATTATGATGCGCATTATAAGTTGTTATAAATGCACTCATAATGCGCTATAGATATGGGCTTCATAGGAAGTGTTACCAAAGTTTTCACCCGGACGTAATACAAGCCTGATAAGGTCACATCACAATTATGATGAAAAAAAAAGGGGTTCAACAAAATAATCAGAGAATACTCTTGTGTGTGCACATGCACTGTGTGAGCTTCAACTACTGACTAAAGTTTCTAAATATTGAATGTTAATGTAGTATTCGGTTTCCCGTGTAAAATTTCATGAAACACTGAAATGTCTCACTGTCATTGGATGCTGACTATAGATTCATGTGGGGACACAAAATAGCAGAAGAATGCAAAATACCGTTTGTGAGAATGCGAAAGTGCCTAAGTACTCTGTATGCATGGAATATGCTCTCAAGTCCAGTTAAGGTTGCCTTGTGTGCTAATGGCAAATACTTTCCTTTCAATAATAATGCTTGCCTCTTCATCATTGTTAACTGAGAAAGGCTTTCACACCAACAGAAGCTACAAGCTCAGCGGGGAAGAGCACATGGTCATGCATTTCAAACACTCTCTATCATGTTGTAACCATGCTTATACACACCAGAATATGCATCATTGCTCTTGATTCTGATCTCATGAACATTGCGGATACAGCACTTAAAATAGTTAATTGAACATCAAAGCCACCAACAGAAACATCTACATTTGACATGGGTTGAAGGTGCCAATAGAAACATCTGTTTGGAAACACGCATTTGTTGGGTGAATTGCATTTTATAATGTCAGTTGTAAAGTCTGCAAATACATATACTTCCAGGCAAAGGCTGTGAAAATAGTGTCAATTTATTTTGACAGAGCACTTGGGTGGTCCAGCCCAGGCCATGCTCTGTGAAGTATGACATCTGATTCGTCACAAAGCAGGAATGGACATCTTTATTTAATGAAAGATTGAATTTACAAAATCCCTTATAATAATGCCTTTTGCTGCAGTGCAAAGCATAGCTGCCTTTTAGCAAACCAGGCCAAAAAGAATTCAAATTTTAAAAAATCAATCAACATGCCTGTATGAAGCCTGAGCATATTTACCAAAAGATAGACTGAGCTAATATTGAAATGTAATTTAGCAAAAGCCTCCCCATGTCGATCACAAGTCCTGTTTAAAGTAATGAAACAAGAGCTGGGTCTGAGGCCGGGAGAATGCGAGTGTGGAAATAACTCACTCACGACATGGCTGACTGTCGGCAAACAGACAATGGGAGAGATGATGATTAATCGGTTCAAATTGAAGTGGATCTAAAATAAATAAGAGAGTAGCAGCATGGCAGCGATTGTCAGTGTGGGCTTATAGGGAAGTGATGCAATCACATGCGGCGGTACAGTGTATGCTTTGCCACCATGGAGGAATAAGGGAGGAGCGCTGCCGCAAATAGGCTAGAAATGGAGAGGACTATAGAGACCCCCAACCATGACAGTTCAAGCCAGGGCCAACAAGAATGTGTCAAAACCATGTGGCAGGGTCACCTTATTTTTTGTTTTATGTGTGTTTATAGCTGGTTTAGTGTGGCAGCACTATTTATGACAGCAGTATTTTCAGAATGGTCAAGTAAGCTGGCCACATCTAAAGAGCTTTTGTTTTGGATGTTGTCATTGGTCCCAAAAGACCATTCATTGGAGGAATTTAGAAAATAGCCTATACCTGAAACCCCCCTCTTAGGTGATTTGTGTATTTGGCCTGAAAGACCGGGTTGACTTGCACTTGTAGGCTACAGGCATTACAGTCATGTTGAGTTACAAGCAATGATTTTCTTTGCCCATTTGGAAAGCAGCTTGCTAAAGAGCAGCTGTGGTTCGTTGCGGAACCATGTCTGTAACATTGTGAATTCTTTGCTTTTGCTCTTTTAAGCCAGTTGTAGCATACATTGTTTAGAATTCAGAGTGTAGTGAATGACTGTGGGGTAATATACAAGGTTTTTGAGAAGATTAATAAGATTAATATTATATGTAGGCATATGTTTCTGTCACTTTAACAACTCAGTGTATCCCAGTTTGTTACATATGTGGCTATATACTGCCTTGTCAATATAGAAACAAACTATTTTCATAGGAATTTAAAATCTCTATTCTTGTTAATGCAGTTTCATGGCAATGCTGTTTGTTCTTTAGTTGCCTGTCTTTCAGAATCATTAGATCTCTGATTGTTTTGGCAAAGCTTTGATGAGCTACGCTGAAATGAAAGGGTAATGTCTGCTTTGGTCTACTTTGTAAATGCCCAAATATCAAAAGTCAATTGGCATTCCAAAGAACAAGCCAAAATTGGAAAATGAACCACGATATTAATTCCCACATAAGCTCAAAACTGTATTCACATGGTAACCTTAATAAGTGCTAACTGTAAGAGGACTGACTGTCTGTTTCACATTGCCATGAAAGCCATTGCTTTACTGTCTAAAATAATAACTCATCAAAAGTATTATATAACACTTTAGAATAATGGATGCAAAAAAGCATTATAAAGACTTAATAAATAATTAACTATTGATGAACAAAACATTAACAAACGTTTGTAAATGACTAGGAAATGTAAACAAATGCTTGTAAATGACTAGGAAATGCTATGTTAATATTTTATATTTATCAAACATTTACAAGTTGCTTGTAAATGAATAAAATACTCTGTTATAAGGTGTGTAAAATCTTGCAGATATCATTTGTAGACATTTTATAAAGCATTAATAAAGCTTAGTTAATAATAAAAACATTTGTTAATGTTTTATTCATCATTAGTTAATTATTTACTGAGTCTTTACTAAGGAACATTATTATAAAGTGTTACCAGTATTATGAAAATGAACAATAGCTTTAACTAGGAAGCATTATGACAGGTAAGAGGTAAGAAAGAACTGATCCTTGTGACTATATACATCCTGTCATGTTTTGATTTAGATATTTGTTGACCTTCAATCTATCATTTGTCCTCTATGTGAAAAATACATACTTTGGAATTGACACATTTCCTTGGCTTGAGGACCAGTCTTGGCTGTGGGTGTAGTTGTTGTGACAGCTTACCACCAATGGGCATACTCCAGACTCTCCTTCCACTGACATGTTTCCCTCTTGGAGAGGGCAGCAAAAAAATACTGACCATGATCAATTGCTGCCCCTTCCAGTCATTTCATCACACATGCTCTCCGCCTTTTTTCTCTCTCTCTCTCTCTCCACTCCATTTCACATCTTAATAACATTATATACCCATACGAAGGCATTGTGAGTCTAATCAAAAGCAGCTTATCCTCTCAGAGCCATCCTGCACAAATAGAAATACCTGCCGGTGTAGATGTGTGCAAGCGCCTGCCTACCTGTGAGGTGTGACAAATCAGATCATCTAAAGGCAAGCGCTGACTCTCTTTTAAAAAATGGGTTTTAAATACACCATCACCACTGTCTTTCTCTCCTCCCTCCCTCCTATTTTTCTCTGGCACCGTCACTTTCAATCTCTTCCCCCATTTCCCAATAGCTTCTTTCGGTCTTGCTTTCAAACTGTCTTGGATTGGCGGTGCGAGTGGGTGACACGGTCTTTGCACGGTTAACTAAGTAATATGATTAAATTTAGCAGAAGCAGAAGTCACATTGTCAGCCTACATCAAAGTCTTGCAGTGTGTGCGTTAGTGTATATGTAGGTTTCTGTGCTGTGCTGTGCTGTGCTGTGTGTGTGTGTGTGTGTGTGTGTGTGTGTGTGTGTGTGTGTGTGTGTGTGTGTGTGTGTGTGTGTGTGTGTGTGTGTGTGTGTGTGTGTGTGTGTGTGTGTGTGTGTGTGTGTGTGTGTGTGTCTTTGTGTCTCTGTGTCTGTGTGATGCTTCATGGCATAGGTTTTTGTAGTGCCGACTTCCACTGAGTGGGGACCTGGGAGCTTGGAGAGCAAAACGAGACGTAAATTTCCCTCGTACAGGTCCCAACAGACAAGCACGATGTTTGAAATATGTCTGAGTAAAACAAAATGTCTCCAAGGCCTCCCACAGGGCTCAAATTGTAATGAGCGCCCCAGCTGTACACACACAGACCTGTACTGGTCTGCATTCCAGGCAGCTCTTGCACACAGATGACTTACTGTCGCGCGGTGCAGACAGTGTATGAATGTATTCTTGTATTTTTCTAAAAGGCCTTTCACAATGTTCTATCTAGGATTTTTTTTTTCGAAGACAGCCAATTTAAACAGGTACGTAGAGCTGGTGAGGGTGATGTGGAGACAGTGGAGAATCTCAGGTTTTGACATGCATATTTTACAGGGGAGATAAGTAGGATATTTGTCAGGTTATATTACAATTAGAATCTGCTAGCTGTCTATAGCAAGATGCACCCTCAGCTTCTTTGTGTGTATGCGTGCTTGTTCGGTTGCCTGTGTGTGTGCGTGTGCGTGTGTGTGTGTGTGTGTGTGCGTGTGTGTGTGTGTGTGTGCTTGTGTGTGTGTGTATGTGTGCACTTGCACGTACGCACAAGTGTGCATGTGTGTCTGTCCATATCTGTGTGTGTGTGTGCGTGTGTGCGCGCGCGTGTGTGTATTTGTGCGTGTGCGTGTGCGTGTGCGCGCGCGTGTTTGTTCGGGTGCCTGTGTGTGTGTGTGTGCGTGCGTGCGTGCATGTGTGTGTGTGTGTGTGTGTGTGTGTGTGCGTGCGTGTGTGTGTGTGTGTGTGTGTGTCACCGAGGTGAATGGTGTCAAGAACGATCTTGGTATTTGTTGTGACATACACACACACATCTCCCTGCTGATAGAAAGGAAAGTAAGCAGGTCCCCAGCTGTGTGTGTGAAGTCAGGCACCCTAAAGTGGTCATCTGTAAATATTTTCCACAAAACACATACCCAAAGTCATCTCAGACCACTGTTCCCTGATGATGCAGTGATAAGCAGAAAGATGAACTTTCTGATGTACTGCATCATTGCAAAAGAATTCATAGAGATCCAAAGCCATGGAGAAGACAAATAGCATGCCCGGCAAGATTTCTCTCCCTGTCTTAAAGACAAATATACATTAATATAACAAATCAAATAAAAACAGCAAAACATTACATTAAATGTGAATGTAAAATCCAAAGAAGTACAGTTTCACAGTTTTCACCATCTAATCTTATCCTTCAAAATAAACTGCACATTATTCACCACCTTCTTGGTGCACTGCTCACTGGAGGTCAAAGCCTATATGTTTAAAAAATAAAACCTGTGTGCGTCCGCAAGAAATAGCATCTCCAAGAACAGCCAGAATCCATGCCCGGTGATCTTAAATACTCCTTGCCCTTAACTTGGTGTCCTGTGTGAAGGGCAGCGAGGACTCAGCCATGAATCCCTCATTACAGCAATATGTATGACACCTTTTACAGTTGTCAATTTAGGACAGGCAGAAGCATGGGCTCGCTCAGCCCCCGGCTGGCCACATGTCACATCAGTGAAAAAAGCATCACTGTGATTGGCGACTGCCCGCAGTCAGCCACTGATCCTTATCTCCGTCAACTTTCTAAAGGATAATTAGGATGGAAACGCATGGTGGAAAAAAAACTGAAAGAAAGGAAAGTTGAAATATTCATTTTAATGTTAAATATATCAGTGCATGAGCTTAAATGTTACTTATAGAAGGCACTGTGATTTATATTTTTTCTTTCTTTCTTTTGTGTGTGGAAAATAGCTTGAGGTGTTCTGCTGATCTTTGACAGGCAGACAGGAATACAGTTTGTAAGTATTTTGTCCCCACACAGAACGCCTGCTTCAGCATTTAAAGGGACTAGAAAACATGTCAGTGTGTCAGTGAAGCCTGCCAAGTGATATACTGCATTATTACATAATGGGAAGAGTGAATTTCTGCTTATCCTCATACCTTCTCTGGTTGTAGTCACACCAGCTAGCCATGGTCAAGTTAACAGACAAATTTGCTGTTCCTAAAATGACTGTATTTTCTTGAAATGCCCTTACAGCACGGCTAAGATTCTTGAACTGACTGTGTTTCATAAAAAATATATGCGTAAATGTTATGAGAAACTAATTACGTAAAAAAAAATCTGTTTGTTCAGCTTGTGATGACATGGGAGCTAAGATAAATATATTTCTCAGGTAGAAAGGCTTGACTATCTCCTTCTGAAAAACTTGATAAACCTTATTAATATGATAGAGAAGTGGGTTTGGCTTTTGTTGATAGATAGTATGCCTATTGCTTTCTGTTTGTAGCTATTGACGTTTTGGTTGCCTCTTTGTCTGGAACAAACAGAAAAGTTTACAGCGCATCACAGTGTTTGTGCTGCATAATCTCTCTACAGAGTGGAATTACGAGAGAATCATAGCACGGGATGAATTTCTTGAGAGGAATATTTCATCGGCAAGAAGAGACACATTTTGTAATGGAAATGTC
Organism: Engraulis encrasicolus; assembly: GCF_034702125.1. Taxonomy (NCBI): domain Eukaryota; kingdom Metazoa; phylum Chordata; class Actinopteri; order Clupeiformes; family Engraulidae; genus Engraulis; species Engraulis encrasicolus. The sequence continues at coordinate 40,363,842 of NC_085872.1, read as the reverse complement.
AGGACAGTTAAAGGAAGAAATATGTTCGGGGGCGAAAAGCGATTGATAAAACTGTGACCTTGAGGTTCTGCAGTGGAGGCTGGAAGAGGGAAGGAATTCGAGTGACATCCACCATGAGAGAGTTTGGGGAAATGAGGGAACAGCTGGAGTTGGGGGAGGGGTGGGGATGAATAGAGGCGGCTAGGGGTTGAGCCGGACTATTAAGGCCACACAGAGCTAATTCTCTGTATAAGGACTCCTTTAATAGTTGAAGTAATGCAAGAGCAGGGCACGGCGAGAGTTGGCAGCTGAACAAATGCGTTCAAGCACTGGGAAGTTTCCATACTTTCTAGAGTGTCTTTGAAAACAATGCAGGGAACAACCTTCATAAAGAGGTGAAAGTGAAACCGATAATGAAATAAATATAGGGCTTTGACAGCTATCAGATGGTAATTAATTACACCATATCTCCCGAGAGTTCCTGTCTACCTTTTCAATCTCTTCTCCTTTTCCTTTCTCTACTCCTTCATCTGTATTCCTCCCTTCTGACCTGTGTGTTGGCTTTTGAGACTCACAGGCCTGAAGATAGGCCAGATATACAAGCACACTTCTGCACAAAGCAACTTTCACCTACTCACCTACACACAGAGACAAGATCCTGATGCAAACTGTAAGCAGCAAGAGGAAACACCTTTCCCCCCGCTCTTGCTGTGTTCCCCCCTCCACCCCTTTCCTTTGCTTTCTACAACCCCTCCGCCTCCCCCCTGCATCTGCCTCTTGAGAGCACAGAGCCCATCTCATGAAAGAATCATCAGTGTGGAGTTCCTAATAAGAGATAATCTTTTTAAGCAGGCACTAAAAAGGTCATGGCGACGAGTGGAGCAAGGGGAGCATATTTCATTCTTTGCACAAACGCCAGGGTCCTTACACCACGCAGCCGATGAGCTGTACAGCTTTGCATCTTCTTGCAGGGAATTAGCCACTGAGAGTTCAAGGGGAGCTCAATTAATCTCCATCAGCTTTGTTGGGGCAGAAATCTATGTATGATAAAAAAAAGAAAATGGAAAATATCTTCAACTACAACCCTTCAGCAAACAGTTAATGGTGATGGCCAGTGTAGAATGGAACAAAACAAATCACGCCTTTGTTTTGCTAGGCATGGCGTGTGGTCTGTGTTTGGGACAGGCTAATGGACAATGATTTTTAAGCATTTGAAAATCCATCCTTTTCATTGGAATCAATTTCCCTCACATTGCATTGTACTGCAGGTGCTATAACAATCCTGTGTTAGATCCTGTTACACATAAAATGATATTTATCAGCCTTAGTAGTTATCGACAGTCACGTGGGCCCACGTGCGTAGGCCATTGCTAAAATAACTATTGACGTTATTACACCCACACATTAGGTTGCTGCATAAAAAAGTAATCAAATCAACTCTATTTATTAAGGCGGCAAAAGTGCACAATAGAGACAAAAAAAGAATCGAGACACTTCTCTAAAACAGTGTATGTCTGAAAAATCTTTACAGTTGGAAGATCTTTTAAAAAGTTTGGCGGTTTTTTTTTTCTTTAATCATAGCATTTCCCTGGAATGATTTATACAATTTTACAAAGACATCACTTTGGACATGAGATAAATACGGTCTTGAAGCCAACCCACTGTTTTAGTCATTACAAGAAAAGAGAAAAATAGTAATGGGGGTTGTGGAATGAGTGACTTCTAGACGAAATAATGGACTAGTTTCCTCTAACCTTCATCATAGCAGCCTTCTCAGCTACTGATGTGCTTCTTTTCCAAATGCCCTTGGACGAAGAGCAGGTGCAGAACAAGAGAGGAATTCAGGCCATTTAAAAAAAAAAAACTGAATTAAACCAAAACGTGTTCAGGGTGAAAAGCTCAGCTGTTGCAGTTCTTGAGCCCATATGAATAGGTATGTAAATGGCAGGATTGAAGGCTTAGTCAGATAACATGAACCACTTGACTTCTGAACCTTTCTTAGTGTCGCTCCTCCAATTCATGGCTATTTCTACATTCATGGGCCACAGAGCCATCAATCAAAAGTTCCATGCAGCCAAAAATGTGCCATTTGAGCCTAAAACTTAATTATCATTTAAATGCTTGTAGGTCTGACCCAGTCTGTGCACTTGCAAGTTTGACCAGTTGATGACCAGCTCTATGCTTATCTCGTGCAGCATGTGTGTGCAGGATTGACCATAGGCTTCAGAAATTGAGCCAGCTGTATGTTTTAAAATGTTAGCCAGTTATTGTGTCAAAAATCAGTATTCGAATAATTTACATTACACATTGCACACAAAAATACATATATTTTTTACTTCAGTATATTGGTTTGCTCAAAGTGCTGCAAGCACAACTGAGAGCTTAAAGCATACTGTCCAGGCATATTCTAACAGAGAAAAAAAAGATCTACTTATTACTTTTGTCAGTAGTCAGTAGATGCTGAAATGACTTTGCAATTAACATTTTCTTGGCTGCTCCAGTCGTCTATAGGCTGGCTTGTGCCAGGGAAACACCCATGGGCCGACAAAGCCTGGACATTGTGAGAGAATTCAAACTCGCTTGACAGCACGACAACCTACCTGCTAGCAATGCATCTAGATTTCCAGGTCCATCATCACAGAGCCAGCATGAAAAGAATGATTGTAAGTAGTACTGGAATGATTTTTCACTTACTTTCTGTGAAGGTGTGTGGTTTCACTACAGCAGTAGTCACTGTTTGTGAGAGGTTGTTTGACTTTGTCTTGGCATCGTCTGTTGTTTAATAGCTAAGTGGCTAGTAAGGATTTGGCAGTGAACATTTAGGGGGCCGTAGGGGAAACCTTGTAATAAGGCCACACAGATGAAGGTGAAAGTGAACAGTTTGATGCATTTTTCAATTGTCCTGGCAACAGTTCTTGAAACATTAAGTTTGATTGTAAAATCATCTGGGACAAATGTGTCGGCAGCCTATACACCAGTCCATACAAAGGACAAACCGACATCCACTGGCCAATGGGTTCTAGGACTAACAACTCAATTCAATGTTATATGTCGTTGTCTATGTGGTAACTAGTTACATTGGTGTGTGTGTGTGTGTGTGTGTGTGTGTGTGTGTGTGTGTGTGTGTGTGTGTGTGTGTGTGTGTGTGTGTGTGTGTGTGTGTGTGTGTGTGTGTGCGTGTGCGTGTGCGTGTGCGTGCGCGTGCGTTTTAATAAGCCCTATAGAGGTTGTTCATACAGGTGATGTGTTCCTAAATGTATTATGAAATATACTGCAGACTCACAAAGTTGATGACTTTGATGACTCAACATCAAACCTGCCTTTTCCTCGTTCGTCTTGAAAACCATGCCAGTATCTCAGTAACTACAGCCAACAATGCTTTGATTTACAAAAATCCAAACCCAATCAGTTTACACAGGATTTCTCAGATTGCTTAAGTCCTTCTCATTCCCCTGCAGAACATCCAATTATGGTTGATAGTGCTAACATTTTTTGACATAGAATCGAACATGATGACAAAGACAAAGTGTAGACCTAATCAGCCGGTCCCAGCCATCACTCACGCGTAATGTGTTCTGTTGTGCCCATGACGTGCACACATCAAGCTTTAATAGGCTCAAGCAGTATTAACACATCTTGCCTCGACCCCCTGCTTTTTCTCAGACATCTCCGAAAAACTCAAACTCGATTTTTTTTTTTGTAGAGGAGCCCTGATTTTAATGAGGCCGGGACGCGAACCTTCAAACATGCCGCCTCGTCACACCCCGTCCTGTTTTGACGTTTGCAGAGGGGGTGGGGGGCTGGGGGTTGCGGACTTGATTAAAGGAAAGCCAAAGCCTATATCTTTGGGACTGTGACAGTCAAAGATGGCAGCTTTTCTGGCACATCACAGAGATCCTGTACTCTATCGAGCCAGAAAGAAGGCAAACGAAAGAGAGGGGGAAAGAACGGAGGGCATGAGAGGGAGGTAACTCTAATGAGACTGATGGTACGGCTTTTTTTAAGGTTAATCTGTCACATTATTTGTTTGATCAATCTGCGAACAGCCTCAGTGGTGAGATTTCCTAGTTGATGAGCAATCTTTAAAAAAATGTTGTCTACTTGGGAGTGGAAATATTGGCATAACAAAAACTTTTCCTCTCTGAGCTTTCCTAATTCCCACAGATTAAACATTTTGAGGTGTCAGATTTGCTTCACACCAAAGTCATCACTGTCAACTGTTGTCTCCCTCCCTCCTCGGCTACGAAACGAAACACAAGACAGCTCTCCTTGACCGATGACCTCTATTTTCAAAGTTTTGGAAACACGCACTGATGACTACTAGTGTGGTCCAATTCATTATACAGCAGTAAGTCCTCCCCTCCTTTTCTCCCTCCTTAAGCCTCTCTCCTTTTCTCTCCTTCCATCCCAACTATGGCGATAATTAACATCGGCAAAACTCTCAGTGCACAAAAGCCAACCCTCAAGTAGCGCATAATGGGAACCATTTGCATTCTCTTTCACAAAGACTAATGTAAGCTCTTGAGAATCAAAGGTTGATTAATTCACCAGACCAGAATTTATTAACAGCTGTTCAGGTGTCTGTGGCATGCTGATTCGTGTGTCTGGCGTTGCAGGAAGATGGAGAGTGGGGGGCACCAGTGCCATACTCGGCAGCGTTGCGTTCCGCAGCAATATTGCAATGGGAGTGATTTAGATAATGCTAACACCTGTGGTTTGCGGAGGCTGTGGACAGCAAATATGTTGTTTGATGGATTAATAGCTACGCTGTGTCAGGTGTGGCGAAACGGGAATTCTCATAAACTGCATGCCAGCCATCCATCCATCCAACAATTACGAAATAATGACATCTATTTGCGCACGTGGTACTATATAATCCATATGTATTCCCTGTTAAAGTGTTGGAACATGACATGTATTGACTCGTAAATATGATCAAACTCAAAGCACAGCAGAAATGATTGGAGAAAAACAGCACATGCTTTTGCTTTGCACAATGTATGACAGGATGGAAATCAAGTCCTTCAACCAAGAATAGTTTGGATAGAGTGAATAATACAGTTTGGTATATCATCACAAAGCACTGTATCACTAAAAAACATTCATGAAAGTCAATAGGAACCGTTTAAAGCACACCCATCTGGCTAAAGTAAAAATTCAACAAAGCAGCAAAATAAATGATGACAGATATATTAAAAATAACAATGTTGTGATCCATTAAATTGGATGTTTTTGGGAAGCCAGAGCAGTATCCATCTTGGAGCTACGCTAAAATTCTTTGTTGTCGTTCAAAATTTGTTTTGAACAGTTAGCAGTAAGTCTTTTTTATATGGCTCCCTACAGAACACACAGACAGGCATGCATGCACGTATACGCACGCACGCATACGCAACCTTTATCTTTGTGGGGCCGTTGTGGGGCCCTTCCTATCTTTGTGGGGGCCTTCCATTCATGTTTACCCCAACAATAGCTAAAGAATGCTAAACTGTGCCAAAACCAAAACAATCCCTAACCCTAACCTGTCAGTGTCGAAATGTTTTTACACTTTTACTTTCACCAGTTACAACAAAACTACCCCAGCAAAAGGGGTAAAAACATGTGGGGTCCAGGATTTGGGCCCCACATGGAGTGAGGGCCCCAGCATGTGGGTGTGCTCCAATAGCAGTGGCCTCACGAAATAGGATTGGTACACACACACACACACACACACACACACACACACACACACACACACACACACACACACACACACACACACACACACACACACACACACACACACCAGTGTTAATTTCGTCAGCTTTTTAAAATTTAGTCTTAGTCACAATGACGAAAATCAATTTTAGTCTTAGTCAAATTTAGTCATTGTCTTCACAATTTAGTCTTAGTCTTCGTCTAAATGACGAAAATTAATTTTAGTCTTAGTCAAATTTTAGTCAATTTAGTCATTTTAGTCAACATTTCACATTTTCGTCATTTTAGTCAAATTATTAGGCTACACAAATTATTACTAGATAGCCCATTGTAGCAAATATTCACATTGTTACTAGCTTATTTTCCACCAAAACCCAAATCAGTCCTGTAAAAGTAATTTCAACAGCATAGAGCAAAGGAGCATTAGACACACACACTTCCAGGTGCAGGTTGCGCTCGCTCGCTCTCTCTCTCTCTCTCTCGCATTAGAAGCTGCTACGTATTATTTGCTTTTGAATTTGATCACGTAGGCTACACGCTCTTCTTGACTTGACCGCGTGACTCATAGCCTGCAGATGGCAGGCAGTGGGAAGACCGGACATCCCAATGAAGTCCAAGAAGTTTCTCTGATATTTGATAGTGTCTCCCTGATGGCCGCGAGTCAGATAAAATATTCCTGATTTTAGACTATGCAAGTTCGCGTTATTTCGATTGGCAATGCGGGACAGAGAAAGATAATGGCTCATGCGTCATTCCTGGAATACTTCAAATAGATTACGCGCACTTCGTAGGACGCCCTGCAAAAGTCCTGGGGAAAAAGTAGGCAGTTGTTCTATGCAGACTGGATGACAGAAAGGACATTGACAAACAATGTTTGAACATTAATGCTGTTTTGTTTGTCGGGATGTCGAGGGTCGATAAGCATCTCCAAGTTTAAGCAATACGTTTTTAGAACTTGGGATGTCTGGGAAACGCTATTGTAATAGGCTACGCATCGCATGGAAGGGATGTCGACTGCCTTGGGTTTTTTGGCGTTGCCCTCGAAGGGAACAAGTTTCAATTCTCTGCACTTTAAACCCTGATCGTCCACACGTTGATTCTTATCAAAACTACAGTAGCCTTGCCTCTGTTTAGACAACTTTTCCCCTGTAGCGCGCGCATCCCTTAAACGTCTCCCGGTGTCTGATCTAAATAAATGCATGAATCCGATCTTCATGATTTGCTTGCAAACTGCCTATTCATACGGTTAAACAACCAATATAGCCAACATTACCAAAGAACAGACACGGACGTCGGCGTATGCGTAAGTGGAAAGGAGAAGAGAGGAAGCTCGAGGAGGTTTAAAATGACAACATCAGAGGAAGATTGGCGCGAGTGACGGTAGCACTATTATCATGACTGCACAAACACACTCGTCTTCGTTGTGGACAAAAGGGTTGTTGAAGATGTTTCAAAATTAATACTTGCCTCAACGTCGGCTCTTTCTTTTTCTCTTTCTGGGAAACATTTTAGGGCCTAAACACAACTGAACAGGAGTCACTGAACTAGGCTACTACTGATTGAGCCGCACCAGCGCCAGGCACTGCCTGCAGAGACAAACAGCTGCAACAGCGCGTAATCTTCTATGAAGTTCAAGAAACAATAACAATTACAAATTAATTTTAAACAATTACATCTTTAATGTCCATTCGTCATTGATTGTAAATTTCATCTCGTCTTAGTCTCCTTAACGAAAATCAATTTTTTTTTTCGTCATATTTTTATGTTCTGGAAGCAATTTTTGTTCGTCATCGTCTCGTCATCGTCACGGGAAAAAGGGGCGTTGACGAAATATTTTCGTCATCGTCCTGGTTGACGAAATTAACACTGACACACACACGCACACTATAACCAGTGTGATGCAACCTGGAAATAACATGACCTTGACCATAAACTCTCAGTAGGTATACATTATATCAAATAAAAAAGACTTGAAGTCTAATGTTAAGTAATGTTAGTTTCACATATAATTTTGTGCATTATGAAAGTTAAGTAAGCCTGTTGGACACATGTCCACCCTGACCCCTCCCCGTTAGTCGCCAGACTGTGTATACAACTTAAAAAAGGCTTTGGCCTACAAATAACCTCTGTGCGTCAGCAGCACAGTGACTTGTTGCTTGACAACGATTGATGTTGAAGACTTTGATGAGACTTCTTTTTTGAAGCAGACAGCATGAATCACAAAAATTGAAATTTTCAACAACAAAAAAAATCAAAATAAAGTATTTTCAAACTGAATCGGGTGGCAGCTGCTCTTTAATATAAAGGGAAATATAGGCCTATTTATGTTTGCAGCCAAATTGTACTCATAATCTCTGAGACCGTGTTTGCATTTCTAAAAGGGTGATTTTGCCAAACTAAAAAATTCACAGCACACCTTTTTCTCCAACCCTATACCAGCCTTTCCTTAATCCATATCTTAATATGACTGAACACAGAGAGCTTGACACGTGTCATATTAAGCTCCCAGTTCGGGAGATTACATCTCGCCAAGAAACTATAAACTCTAAAAATGATCTATACACGTCCGCCATCAATAATTTGGAGCTTTTTATGGTACTGTATGACAAATGAAACATTATTTGTACTATTTTAGTGTCAGGAGCGGGGCGAGGTGTGGGCCCCCTCCCATTCATAACTCTGCAGAGGCGTGCCACATAAATCAATCACGGAGCTGAGCAGGGGCCGGGGTGCTTTACGACTCAGGCCATTTCCACATCTCCGAAGCACTCAGTATATCAGAGAAATGCTCCGAAAATGCATGATATGTCCACCTGAAGATATGTGGCAAGCTAAAATGGAAACCTTACAGCGGCCCTGCGGTGGTGCGCTAACGACAGCGAATCAATCGAGAGCGCCGCTTCTGACGGTTTCGCTGCAGCCGTCTGAGATGGAGTTCCGGAGCATTCTCGCCAGATGAAAAATGGGTGGCTGCCTGGCTCTGGGTTTTTGCTTTTTGTTCGAAAATGAAACTGGAGATGAGAGGATATTATACTGTAGGGATGTGCGTTGAGAAGTGTTGTGATTTAAATAATACATTTTTGACCTTGTCCTTCACACAACTGTCACAGCAAATTTGTGTATGTGTATATATACTCTGAAACAGGCAACCGATATTGAGTCATTAGGCAAAGCAGCCCTGTGCGATCCGCCAATTGTTTATCAGTTTCCTTTCATTCTTCAAGCTCCCAATATCATTATTTACCAGAGTGGAAATGCTTTAATACATATTCATTATGATAATGGGGCATATGGACTGTGAGTGTTAAATACCTCACCTGTTCTAACAGGAGGAACCAGTGCACCTGCAGGTGCCGATGTTACACTACGCGACTAGGTTATTGGGAAAAAACACACACACACACACACACACACAAATGTGTTTTGGAGCAGGTGGGTTTGAAAGCGTTATTCCTCAGGAGTGCTACCCCATGTGTGTGTGTTCTTGTGTTCCTTCTCCTTCAAAATGACTTATTCAATTAAAAAGAGCACTGCTCTTCACACCCTTTCATGTAGGCCCACGCCTGATGGTCCTCAAAGGCGACACGGCACTTCACTGTCACTTCTGTTGCCCTCGCTGGGGTATTTTTAAGTTTCTGCTGATACCGGGATGACCCTGGAGAGGCTTATTCACCCCCTTACCTACACAATCCCTTCCCCCCTCCTTTCCCCCAAACCCCAGCCAGACTTGATTTTTTTTTCCCGACCAGGTTATTGCTCAGGGATAGAAAGTTGGCAGGAAAACAAACAGCCATGACAGTCGGTCTCTAGACAACCCAGGTGTTGCCAGGCGTCAGTGGCAGCCTTTGTTTTTGAACACTCTGAACTACATTGTTGCGTCGGCTGCTCGCTTGTGCATCCCAAATCAGACGTGAGGTATGGATGTCCTTGGCGTTTCATCATCAAAGCCTTGATCAGGCCCAGATTGAAGCACAGAATATGAAACGGATGAGGCAAATCGTTTGATGTCAGAGAGACAGGCACTCAATCTCAAAAGTACTTAAGCTTTTCCTCCCAATGGAGAGATATGTTTTATTATTTTTTAAGTACCTTTATTCGTCTCGTTCTTGTCCCTTTTGTTTCATGTTGCAGTACAGGCAGGTTTCAGATGCCTTGCATCATTGTCTATGCAGACTTAGTGTCATCGGACTAATGAAATGATAAATATTGACTGAATTAGTCACAATAGTCAGCATAGGATTTCAATGAGGAGTTGGGGTGGTTTTGAGGAGACAGCTCCAAAAGGGTAGATGCTGTTCTGTCTTCTCGTTAATTCTGACAGTGAGCGATATTGCAATATTGACCATACAACTCCAAGTAGCACAGATTCTGATCAAATCTAGCATGAAAGGTAAGCCCGCAAAACATATGAAAGCTGAGATAGCCCATCTATTTCTGCCTGTGATGCTGATTGCTTCCATGGTTAATACATGACCGGGCATTTGGTTTAAAGGGTTTTTTTCGGTGTCAAGCTGTATTTTTCCATCAGCCTGACAGGGTCAGAAGAAAACATCCCCTTTTAATCTCTGATCTGGTAGCCATCAAAGTGAGGTATGACTGAACAGACCGTCAGCTGGTTATGAATATATGTGTCCAGACCGGTCGAGATGAAAGCACCCCCCACCACCCCCTTTTACCTGCATTTCTTTTTTGTACTGCCAGCCTACAATCTTTAGCAGGCCTTTGTTTTGTTCCCGTCTCAAAATGCTCTGAAGACATTCATATGCTAACGATGCTCCAGCAGTGTATTTTTCTCAGCAAATGTATGAATATTCATCTGTTCAGAAGGCACTTTCAAATAGGAGGTCAGCACAGCATCAAACATCCCTTATTATCATTAGTTGTCATTAATTTTGTCGATTGATCAGAACGAATCACAAGGCGGAGACATTTGGCAGGGAGTCCTTTCTGCACAAACACACACACGCAGAGGAAAAGAAAGCAAATAAAAGAAGGAGTGAGAAGGAGAAATAGGGATCTATTTAAAGTACGCTCTGATGTCAGGCACTTTGAAGATGTGTGTCTCAATTGGCTCATTGTAATTGCCTTCATTTTGGCTATTTTCCATAACATTGACCATCTGAGGTGAATAATCTGCCTGAAGTAAAAAATAAAAAAACTAACCTAACCGTCTCTTTAGAACAGCCTCGCTTGAGTGTAGCTTTAAATATCAAATGGATCACCTCTTTGTAATTGAAATAATGGAGATGATGTTTAGTCACTTCCAAGAAGCTCTTTTTGTCTACCTCCATTAGACTCATCGTGTGTGTGTGTGTGTGTGTGTGTGTGTGTGTGTGTGTGTGTGTGTGTGTGTGTGTGTGTGTGTGTGTGTGTGTGTGTGTGTGTGTGTGTGTGTGTGTGTGTGTGTGTGTGTGTGTGTGTCTGTGTGTCTGTGTGTCTTTGTGTTGGGGGAAGTATGATTTCATACTCACAGGCGGATCTAGGCATTTTGTGGCCCTAGGCGAAATATAAATATGGGGCCCTCAAAAGTCATTCTTGAAACACGTCACTAATTGGCATGGAAGGAGAAAATGTGCTTTTGTCTCATATTCATCTTTGATTACTTTACATAAGTAACATTAAGATCGGGCCTACTTTGTTGTGTGTTCATCGCAACTGGTGTGACAGTTCGGGGCCCCTATGCAGGGCAGATTTGGTCGGGGCCCTTGGCAATTGCCTAGGTTTGCCTAATGTAAAGTCCACCTCTGTTCATACTGCAGAGGTCCTGTTGGTGGCCTAGCAATGGTGGCTGGATACTGCCCTCACATAGTGCTTTTTCTGAAGGAGTAATACACAGACACTCTGTGCCTATATGGTCCACTCACGCCTCACCTGGAGCAGCAGCCTGTTGCTTTCTCGTGTTTGTCTTCAGGGACTATACATCATCAGCTTCCCTGTCAGTGGAGCTGGAGCATGTCTAAATGCCTTTGCCTCCCTTAATCACAGGCTCACAATCTCGTGTTCATTCAGTGATGGCACAAGAGCGATAAAAAAAAGATTCCCATCAACTTTACCTCTAAATGACGGATTGCTTCAAACAGTTGCAACAAACAAACAAACGTAAATGCGGTTATCGCCGCCTAGCATCTGAGATGCAGGTGCAGCTGTCTCGTGCTCGACTGATGAATTCCACCATCTTGTCCAGGGGAACGGTGATGTCGTAATTTTCGCACTCGCCTCACTGTGTGTGCAGAAGATTAATTGTCCCAACACCACAGCCGTAATTATTCTGTCATCGCTTAATCAACACCATCACATCTCCAGACACAATGGTGAGCTACCCACTTGAGGAATGACTGCATGTTTTGGGAAAACGTTTTAGTCAGTGATGTAGAGGTTTTGGGGGGGGGGGGGGGGGGCTCACGGTTGGTCTTGTTTGTGTCTATAAGGTCTTCTTCAGTGCACACATGTACACCGCAACGACTTCCTTCCGCAACTCCTGTCGTGGAGAGGATGCAACAAATCGTTTCTGTGTCACCCAGAAAAAAGCGTGTTAATAATTCATTTGTCTATGAGGCATCCATGAGTGCAAGGAGCCCCTTTGAAGCCGATGGCACAGATGGTCATCAGAAGGAGACGGCGTCTAAATGAGCCTCGTGCCTTTGACATCACCTGGGTATACGCCATATGCCAACCAAGCTGACAACCTGGAGACTGGGCGCTGAGGCTCCTTCTCCGAGCACCCAGACACAGCTGCGACGCCTGTTTATTCCGGGGAGCGGCAGCCCAACTGATTTATGTCGAAACAGGCATGCCATGCATGCTAATGTCCCAAGCCCAGAAGTAAGCTGTGACTGGCGAGCTCTGATGTTGATGGGGTTATTATGGAGTAAGGGATGTTAGCGCCCGATGTTTCATAACAGACAGACTTGGGTGGTAATGGCAATCTGAAACAAGGCCTGATAAGTCTGGCAGTGAATGCTTTGCGAATTTCACAGACCGTGACTGATTGCGTCATTCATAAATACGTTATTTACAGTTCGTGTCATCTTTGTGTACAACATTCATTAAGACACCGCAACAAAGCATAATCTTTTCATCATTTCCTTCCTGTCGTCTTGTTTGCGTCTCTCGAACATTAATAAGTAATCCGCGTGTTTCTGTGCACAAGGGAGAGAAGCGGGAGAGAAAAAAAGCGATTTCATGCTTAAATAAATAAAGGCATTTCTTGAGTATGAAAAACTGACATTTTGTGAACGACAAACAATGCCATCAACTTACAGCGTGAACCGTGGTAACAGTGCGTGCCAGCTGCAGTTGCCAGTTCCCCCATGCAGCCTGTGTTTCATATCTATAGACAGTTCCCAGGCTGATGGGGAGGAGATAGAGCTGGAGCATAATGTAGTGTAAGAGGGGCAGCATGGCTGGCCGGGCTGACCCCTCTCTGCCGACAAAAGCGAAAGTTATTGATGGAGGAGTCTGCACGGGATAAGCATCATTACCCTGGAGCAAGAGAAAGGGCACAGTGGAGGATGAGGAGCAGGAAGAAAGAGGAGAGGAGAGGAGGGGAGGAGTGGAGTGCCAGAATTGCAGGAGAGAGAAAGGGGGAGAAAGAGGGGAGGGAAGGAGGGAGAGAGGGAGGGAGCAGGAAATCTGTTTGGAAAACATGGAAAATGGAGGAAAGTATAGTGAACTGGGTGAATATAGACAATGAAAAAAATATGAAAATGTGAGCGGAGATGTAAGAATAAAGGGGGGAAGAGATTGTGTGTGTGTGTGTGTGTGTGTGTGTGTGTGTGTGTGTGTGTGTGTGTGTGTGTGTGTGTGTGTGTGTGTGTGTGTGTGTGTGTGTGTGTGTGCGTGCGTGTGTGTGCGTGTGTGTGTGTGTGTGTAGTGCTGTGATGCCGATTCTTTGGAATGACTCCCAGAAGTGAACGATGGGAACCGGATCACTGCTGGGGGAGCCACTCTAAAGCTTTTTTTGTTCATTTTTCGTTAATTTTAAGTACGTGACCTTGACGCGAGTACTTTAATTAGGGGAAAAAACACAATTGTCTGCCTCAAAGAGTGGCAGAAACGTAGAAGCAGGAGGATAATCAGTTGTTGTTTGGACAAAATGACCTAGAGGGGGAGTCAAAATATTACATTCTAAACTGAATAAATAATTAAAAAAGCCAAAACGGCTCTTTGAAAGGAACGAGTCACTATGATCTAATTCCCGTCAAAGAGCCACAAATCCCATCTCTGGTGTGTGTGTGTGTGTGTGTGTGTGTGTGTGTGTGTGTGTGTGTGTGTGTGTGTGTGTGTGTGTGTGTGTGTGTGTGTGTGTGTGTGTGTGTGTGTGTGTGTGTGTGTGTGTGTGTGTGTGTGTGATTGTGCACCTGTCTGTCTCTCTCAGTTTGTGCATGGGTGCACGGATGAGCATGTTTAAATCACAATGTGGTTGCTATTCAATCTCTCATTTAAGTAAAATATTTATTATGAACCATTCTCCTCTAATCTGAAGAACCAGAGGGAAGTAGGGACTGAGGAGCTATGGCATGAAAGGGGAAAATGACTTTGAAGCGGTAAACCGTAAGGTGCCAGATATCTTCTTTTTTTATTATTTCTGTGTGACACGACAGCAGACCTAATGTGTCCCTCCCTTCTTGACTGCCAGTTTCAGCCAATGAATCAAGGTCTTCTGGTCGGCGAAAACCTTGGTCATGTACTATATCATGGCAAGTGTGCATACATCATATCACCCACAGATCGATCGTTTCTGCACCAAACCTCCTTTTCCAACACACAATCACACACACACACACACACACACACACACACACACACACACACACACACACACACACACACACACACACACACACACACACACACACACACACACACACACGTGCACGCACACGCACACACGAGAGAGAGAGACACAAACAAACACTCAAAAAGACACACGTATGTGTGCACGCGTGTGTGTGCGTGCGTGGGCGTGTGCTTGTGTGGGTGCGCTTACCCACCCCCACACACATCATTTGCCCAACTCCTATCACCATTCTCTTTTTCTCTCAGGAGAAAAATTAAACAATGGAAGTCAATACCTAGACGGTTTGACACCCCGAAGATCAGATAAAATATGGCCAGAGCTGACAGCCTGGAGATAGTGAAAGATCAGGTGAGGAAGGAACTGCAGAGAAGGTGGAGGTGGACATGGAGGTGGAGGTAGAGCTGGACTGGGACGAAAAATCAGGCCGGGCATTTTCAGCTAAGATCAGTCCGCCAGGCATTGAGAGAGACTATGAAGCCTGTGACAACATTTTTAGTCATCTTATAGCAAGCTATTTTGACCACAACACCCGCAATGAATATTTAAATCTGACCCGGAGAGGTCAGCTGTGTCTGCATGAGGACTGATACCACTCACTGATTCTTGAGAAAGTGGCTAAAACCGGTTGTAATCTTGAAAGAAAAAACCTATGTGAATTACAAGATAATATGGAATATCCTTGTAGACAAAGGTCTTGGCTTTTCACAAATGCACAAGGCCAATCTCCCCATTTTTTTTTTTTTTTCAGAAATCAGGTTTTTCTCCGATCATACCTTGTTCCTTGTCAACACCGTCAGACACAATTTAAAGGAATAAAAAGTGTATTGATTTGGTTGCATATGTATCTGGAGTTTTTAAGTGATTATGTGTGTTTTTTGGTTCACACATACGCCTTTAAATGTTGAAAATTCACTTTCATTCTATTTTAATACGGTTTTAGGTGCTCCATATGTGCTGTCAGACAATTTTTACTTAATGCCTAAATAGACCAAACATTTTTTTGTAATTTCACAAATATTCGTGTAGGCTTAAATTTGCTGTTACTTTAATAATTCAACAACTCCAAAGGAAAATTTTGTAAGCACATTCATTTAAAATGTCCAAAACTCCTTCTTACGGTGGTGACTTAAGAACTGACGGTGGTGACAGTAATCTGAGGGTGGTGAAAGTGACCTAATTATTACCTACATTTAGCAAAATAAATAGCCCTCTCAAGTCAATGACATCTAGCATAAACACTTTATTTTTGTGTGTGCACAGTATGTTTGTGCGTGTGTTTTTTCTTCATTTGTTAGATACTCTAGGAAGTAGGCCTAGATTATTGAAAATGTGGCATAAACAGGTTTTAAGTTGTTCACATCCAAAATATAGCTGTGTATTATCATAGATGAATGTCTTGGCTGTGCAGTGAATGTATTGGCCAAGCTCCCCATGTTTTACATTTGTCTTTCTTGGTTTTGTCAACAGCGTCAGACAGAATTAGAAGTAAAAAATATGTTTACTGTATTTAAGTGGATTACTTTTACAATTCAACATAATTGTAGATACTTATTGGAAGCATATTCTTAAAAATTGTCAAAAACAAGTAAAACACAATCTTTTTTGTGAACTCCATCAGATGTCACCACCGTCAGGTTTTGTGACAAAAAACCCTCCAAATGCACCTCAGTGGAGGCTAGGGTATGAGTTTTGATCACAAGTAATACTAACATGTCTGGTAATGTTTCATTAACCAGCACAATTTAGTAAAATATGAAACAAGATGTTGAGTGGAACAAAATCTGACGGTGGTGACATCTGACGGTGTGAGACAAAAAAACACTCTTTTACATATTATGCATTTTTGCTCACATTAGCCACTTCATTTTCGCTCTGTTTCTTAGGGGCTTCATGCCGCTTCTGAAAAAGTATGTATTATTAATTAACACTAATGTAACATAATACTATTAAAACCCCCGACGGTGTTGACAGTTTATGGTTGGGACAGTACCAGTGTCCAAACAAATGAACAAATTGAGGAGAAAATAGTAAACTTACAGGAGCTTCAGTGATGGTGAAGTATGCAGTAGAGCTAAAGGTTTGAAACAGGGTCCTCAGTAATGACAATGACCTTGTGCATACCTGATTTTATTTTCTTTAAAAAAAAATCTGACGGTGGTGACTAATATGCTGGACACATTTTGAGCAATCAGAAAATAGTAGTAAATATTGTTTTACACGCACTATGTGCATATCTGTAGAACCACTTCAATATGGATTTTCACATCATGGTGATATTATTCAATAATATCAGTTATTTTTACATTTTAAGTCAATTGAAATGATGATGTCTGTCCTTGGGACAGCTGTTTTTACAGGGTGTGGGCAGCTTTATAGCCATGAAAAGTAATACAATTACACTTTAATATTTCAAACAACTGTACATTTGTGTAACAGACCCCAGGGTCTTTACCTGGATTCATTTTGTTCATGAAATTGTAGTTTATTTTCAACAGAATTGGCAGTTTATTGCTGAGACATGTTTTAGCCACGTTCTCAAGAATCAGTGCACTACATTGAGGCGAGGACCAGGCCAAAATCATCGATAGTCCACCGGGCAAATGCCCTGCATGCCTTATGGCCAGTCCAGCCATGGGTGGAGGTGGAGGTGCAGAGGGCCCAGGCCAAGGACAGGAGAAGGGCCATGGTTCATGCCTTACCTGTTATCACTGTGAAAGGTCTCTGCATTCCACAATGCACAGTCCGGACGGCACAACAACATCAGCACCACACTAGAAGCTTCAAGAGCTTCAAAGGAACACAATGGCATGCAGCAGCCTTGTAGACATGATTCCATTTGAACAGAGGTGGGCGAGGGGGGAAGAGTTTCCCCTTGCTCCGTGCCAAATGTAGTGTGGTAGGCAGGCTATGGATGCATCACGATGGCATACCTTTGTGGAGCGAAGTGATTTTAAAATAGAGGGACTCCAGAGAGTGCTGGCTATGGCTTTGGCAGACGTTCAATTGGTGAATCAGACCATGGAGCCTGAACGGAATTTTCAGAAAACATGAAAACAGAATAGTGGGGGAGGATAACAAGTGAGAGGACAAAAAAGAAAAGACAGGGAGGAGGGTGGTGACGACGAGCGGAATTGTGAGAGAGAGGGAGCAAGGCAGAGAGAGAGAGAGAGAGAGAGAGAGAGAGAGAGAGAGAGAGAGAGAGAGAGAGAGAGAGAGAGAGAGAGAGAGAGAGAGAGAAAGAGAGAGAGAAAGAGAGAGTGTGTGTGCTTGTGTGTGTGCTTGTGTGTGCATGTGTGCGTGTTTGTGTGTGTGAGATCCAAGTTATAACTCTGTGCTGTGCGTGTGTGTGTGTGTGTGTGTGTGTGTGTGTGTGTGTGTGTGTGTGTGTGTGTGTGTGTGTGTGTGTGTGTGTGTGTGTGTGTGTGTGTGTGTGTGTGTGTGTGTGTGTGAGCGTATGTAGTAAAGACAGAGAAAGAAAGGAAAAGAGGAAGAGTGTAAAAGTCCATATATGCATGCAAACGGTGCAAATAAAAAGAGGGATGGACAGTCTCTACCTGACTGACTCTCATCATGTGTCACCCTCTGACAGTCAGTGAAGCTGGGGAAATATAGAGACCTCTTCTGCTGACGTGGCCGGTAAATCACGAGCATCTCTGCTCATGTGACGGCCCAAAGCCACCTCTGGATTTTATGATGACAACAGAATATTAAATTATGCCTCGTGCTCAAGCCTCCATCCCCCTCCCCTCCGTCCCGCAATGCAGGGAGATTTGAATGAAAATGAAGCTGTTGAGATGTCAAAAGAGATGCTTGGTTGCGCTCTGCTCATATTAGCCCACCTCCTAAAAGAAGAAAAAGGCCGACCGTGTGAGCACTGGGAAAAGAAATTCGTGTGGCTGTGCTGTCAACCACCTACTCATTTATGCTTCATATTTGCTTTATTCCCATTTATGTAACCAGATGAATATGTTCACTACCTTGCACAAGGGAACTCGAAATATATGGAGGAGCAAGCATGAACTAGAATGGGGTAGATCAGTGTTTCTCAAACTTTGTCAGAACGAGGACCACTTTGTCCCCCCAAAAAATGACCAGGGACCACTGTCAACTGCATTGGCAGTTGATGGGTGCTAATTTGACACTGCTAATTTTGATGCAGACCACTTACTTTTGATTCACATTATAAGCTTGTCTTATTGTGTTAAAAACATGAAAATGTTACAAATATAGCCTACTACTAGTTTATCTTGGAAAAGTAGAAATCTCCTCGCGGACCACCTGAGCTCTGTCGCAGACCACTAGTGGTCCCCGGACCACACTTTGAGAATCACTGGGGTAGATAAAGTGCTTGGCAGGGCCAGATGTCTACTTGCACAGACACTGTTTACGCTGAGTCACCTCATTCCTTTAGTTCATTTCGACACAAATAGCCAATTACTATGGTGTACACAAACGTATAAACACCTCAAAGAAAGCATTGATAATAAATCTTTGGTGTACATTCTACATATCCATGAAGACTTTTGGTGTTAATCAGATAGAGAGGAAAACAAATTGAGAAAGCAAAGTCTATTATTAGCTTTCACTTCAGATCAGCTTTTTAAAATGTTTGATTTAAGAAAAAAAGTTGGGTATGGTTTACTTTGAGGTTTTAGAGCACATTGACTCACTTTCAGTTTGAAAAGATAAATATCTTGGAGATGAGAGAAGAGATAAAAGGGAAAACGATGGAATTCTCACTGCTTTGTGTGAATCTCAGAGTATGATTTGT
Organism: Engraulis encrasicolus; assembly: GCF_034702125.1. Classification (NCBI taxonomy): domain Eukaryota; kingdom Metazoa; phylum Chordata; class Actinopteri; order Clupeiformes; family Engraulidae; genus Engraulis; species Engraulis encrasicolus. Next base: position 40,344,598 of record NC_085872.1, on the reverse strand, counting down.
GAAGAATCTTTTTGAATGAAATAAGTGGATGAATTGAAATACATGGATGAAATGAAACTGATGGGCAATCACAACGGCTACGACAACGATGACAATGATGATGATTTTACAGATATGTAGCCTATTCCATGTAGAAAAAACACCAAACAGAGACTGACAAAAAAGAAAAAGTTATAAAATAGCTCAATGGAATAGCACTCAATGGAAAACTTCAGCAAATACACCCCACACAAACCTTACTGCAAGCTGCTATACCTCCAACACCCCTAAGATCATTTCTTAAACAAAATACACTTCAACCCAATCGTCCATTTTCCTATGTGACAATCCTCCCAACAAAAGGGGGTGGGGGTAAGGTGGAAGTCCATGCAAATATGTCACAGTAATGTTCACAGCGAGTTAACGGAATGTACACAGCTGATTGTAGAAACACAGGAGTGTGCATGGTGTGCTCTGTGTTCTGCATGTAGCCTACTATGTCTATGTCGGTAATTACGTGCATGTGTGAGTGAGTGTAAATTGTTTGTCAATTCATATGTACCAGGTAGGGATGGTGTAAGTGATGACGGTGAAAAAAAGGAGGTTGCCTTTTCCCTACGAGTGACAGGCAAGTATTATTGGTATAGACAGGGCTTAAAGGTTGTGCGGTTTGCAGACCGCTGCTGTCCGATTCGGCAGGGATAAGCCAGTGAAATGTGGTCCCACAGGCCAGAGCCCACCAAGCAGCTGACTGACAGGCAACCAGTCCATCATCCACCACCCCACCCCCCCCTGCCTGTCAGCACGCTAGCCATGACCTGTACCAGGCAGCACCCTCTCCTCTAATCCCACACCCCCTCGCTGTGGAGGGGGAAGCCACTCTCCAAGTCCCCAGAGGCCTCTGGTGGGATGATGGGAGTAAGGAAACACTGACTGGGGCTCCTTTGGAAGTCCATGTGCTTCTCCTGAGAAATAATTTTATAGTTGTTTTCAATAGTCTGCAGACTTGGAGCTTGAATTACAAGCAGCATTTTTAAAACCTAAATGAACAGTCCGTGTAAACACATGTGAATGATTGTGTGAAGTATCATTATTACTTTTAAAAGCGGACCTGTCACATTTAGGCATATGGTCGCCACCACTCAATTTGAAAAAAAAAGTAGTTGCTTTTCTCTGTGTGTCATTCACATGCCACATTTGTCTGACTTCAAATGGCTATGCATGGACTTGTTTTGTGTCTATCACAATACAGTCCTCAACATACCTTGACACTAGCTGGTTCTCTCATGTCTGCTTGAAATGTTATTACATTTGGAATCGAATCTCACTCAGCGCCATTCTTGTTTACATTTATTCTTGCCTTGCATCACTGCAAAAGCTTGTGGTTGTCAGTCGAGCTGCTGCCGTCACATCATCCGAGTGGCATTGGCAATCAATGCAATCAGAAGGAGGCCATGTCAACAGGCACCCACTCCAGCAGTCCTCCATGGATTTTTAATTCACTCATGCTTCGGCCTCTCATTTAATTGAGCCAAGCATTACCACGAATTTGACGATTTGATGATCAAATAGGATGCCAGGAAAAAGGATCAAACACAAAAAGAGAACAGCTCTTGAAAGGGAGTTTTAACTTCATTCATGGTCATGGGTCACACTGCTTGATCTATGTTTTTTGTGCTCATTCATGTCTTGGAAGTAGAGTTTAAAAATATGCCTCTAAAACAGCAGTGAGCACGCTGTTAATAAATGGTTCCAGCATCACTTGTTTCTCATGCCAACTAAATACTTTACAACACCTGGATAATGAACACTTCAAAAGGACTCACTCCGACACTAGGCAATTGAATATGCAGTCTTCATTATTACTGATTCATGAGAATGTGGCTAGAACAGGTTTTGATTTTGAAAGAAAAAAAGTTGTTCAAATCCAAAATATAGAGGTATATTATCATAGACGAAGGTCTTGGCTGTGCAGCAATGTATCGGATCAACCTCCACATAGGCCTATTAAAAAAAAACAAAAAACACTTCAGTATTTTTTGTCACCTCCGTCAGATGTCACCACCATCAGGTTTTTGTAATGGTTGTGACACAAAAGCCTCCAAATGTGCTTCATTGAAGGCTATAGTATAATTTTGGATCACAATGATTACTAATATGGCTTAAAATGTTTCATTAACCAGCACAATTCACTCAAATATGGAACACGATGACAAGCTATGGAATGAAACCTGACGGTGTTGACGTCTGACGGAGGTGACGAAAACTACTCTTTAACATAATATGCACAATTTGTTCACGTAAGCCATTTTGTTTTCCCTCTGTTTTAGGTACTTCACACCTCTTCTAAAAAAGTATATATATATATATATTGACATTAATCTCATATACTGATACTGTTATACAACAGAGACGATGTTGACATGGTTGAGACAGTAACAGTGTCCCAACCAATTGAGAGAAAAAGGAGCTTCAGTGATTGTGAAGTATGCAGTAGAGCTAAAGGTTTGAGGAGTAAAGGAGTAATCACAATGACCTTGTACATGCCTGAATTTATTATCAGAAAGTAATAGTAAATATTGTTTTAAACTTACTATTTTAACATGTTCTTCCACTCAATGGTGATATTATTCAATTAAGCTTTTTTATTTTCTGAAATGATGATGTCTGTCCATATGACATCAGGTTTTACAGGGTGTGGGCAGGTATACAGCAATGAAAAATAATAAAATTACTCTCATGTCTTTCAAACAACTGTACATTTGTGTAACAATTACATGGATTTATTTTGTTCATGAAAATGTGATAGATTTTCAACAGAATTAGCACTTTTATATCTAAGACATGTTTTTGCCAAACGTTCAAGAATCCCTGTTATACTGCTTATATAGTAAAATAAAGTACACAGAAACGTGTTGCATTTGAAACTCAACACAATGCACTAAATACAATAAAGATGACCCTTGCCAGCCTGTAAAAAAATGGATTGGGGGTGAATCTGTAGGTAACTGACAGGTCGTATAACCTGATGGCGCAGGAACATCACATTTTATTGCATTTTTACTCTAAGACAAATATATCATCCTTGTATGCTACTCCTCAATAAACAGAAAGCGCTGGCCCTCCCTGTCCAATCTCGATGCAGTCGAGTCGGTGCACTGCATCGTCCCATTAATCAGGTGTGCCGTTGGCAGGCGCATGCGTTTTATGTGGTGAGCCTCTTCTCACTCAGGAGACAGGTGAGGCGTTCCCTTCAGCGGAGGGGCTGAGGGAGACGGGAGCGAAAGGCCCTCTGCTGTTGGGTGCCTGCCTCATACTCTCGTGCTCATGTGGAACGTGCATGGCCATGGCACGTAGGCCTACCTGGGGCTAAGACAACCCTACAGCGCTGCTTTGTATATGTGTCACTCCCATTTCAGGCCATCGACAGGCTTCTTAGAACCCAACGCCATGTCCCCCCCAGCAAATCATTATGCACTGATTTCAATTACCTCATAAATTTTAAACAAATGTGCCGCACATTAGCATGTCTATGATAGACACATCAGCATGTAGGCTAATAGTGCACGTTTGCATTTGTCTTTCCATGTCACGTTCCTGCGTTATTTCTTCATCCCGTGCGGCGAACATCAATCCAGGCCTGTCCTCTCCTGTCTCCCTGTGGTCCCCTGAGGAGGGGCTCCCTGGGTGCTTGGCCCTGACATGACAGGGTGTAGAATCACCTAACCAACCTCCGGTTACACAGACACACATCACGGATGATGACTTCTGTCTTTTAATCAGTCACAAGCTGCACCATCACCAGGCTCCACTCAGAGGCTGCGGTCCAATACTAGAGTGTATTTGGCCTAGCCATTTAGACGATCATCTGATTGTCATTAGCGCAAGCTTTAAAAAAATAGTCAGGGAAATCACCTGTCTTTCCTGAGCAGGTGCAGCCAGATGTTTTTGAGGTATTTGGCATACAAATTGTTGCTTCCGAGTCCACATTGCCCTCCACAATTGCTGGTAGTCACACATAAGCATAGTCGTTGTGTGTGCATAAAAGATGCAAAAGCTGAAACGCCAGAAGCTTCATATATGTGGTGCATGGTGTGCATGACTTTTTCCCCTGCTGGGCGTTGGATTGTCGCAGTCACCTCTGGTTGCGACGGTTAGGGAGCATGATGAACAGCGTGTTTTGCCTGAGCTCCCCGGCTGGATGCATGTGACATTACTCCTGGGTGGCTGCACCACTGGTCAGCCAGGGGTAATTGCATGACCTTGGCTCGCTGGGAGCACGCGGGGCTGTAAATTTGGACCGGAATGTCAACAGCCCCCCCCCAAGATGGATTTGTGTCATGCCTGGAGTCTCATAAGTTTCATGCCGCCGTTCATCCTGAGCTTGGGATGAAGCGCAGTGTTACAGCTTGGGCCTCTCTCTCACACACACACACACACACACACACACACACACACACACACACACACACACACACACACACACACACACACACACACACACACACACACACACACGCATGGACACAGGCATGCACGCACACACACAAGCACACACAAGCACACACACACACACACACACACACACACACACACACACACACACACACACACACACACACACACACACACACACACACACACACACACACACACACACACACACACACACACACACACACACAGACATGCACACGTACACACATATACACACACGTACACATGCACGTACACATGCACGCATGCTTGCGCATACACACACAGGCACAGGGACACTCTCTCTCTCTCTCTCTCTCTCTCTCTCTCTCTCTCTCTCTCTCTCTCTCTCACACACACACACACACACACACACACACACACACACACACACACACACACACACACACACACACACACACACACACACACACACACACACAAACACATTGCTTTTTGTACGAGAGAATACATAGCAATTAAGTGTAAGCTGTCGCGGTCTTCATAATTGCACTGAAACATCACCGCATGCCATTGAAGGTCACCATAACGCTATGACGTGGAATGTCTCACATGATTAACAGGTCACATAGGAGCCCCTTTTACTGCATCACTTTGAGTTCAGTTTACAACAATGTTTTTTTCCCTTGCTGTAACTGCTGTAGTGATTTTAACACCACAGTGTTCATCGCTCTTTGCTTGGGTTTATAATGTAAATAATGTGTTCTTCTAAGATATGTGTAGTACAGTGTTAAATAGGGTTTTTCAGATGCAATACTTCTGTATTTCTCAAGGCTAGAAAAGCTGGTAACACTTTACAATAAGGTTACGTGAGTAAGGACGGAATAATGTCTGAAGTAATGACTGATTAATAGTGAATAAACATGTGATTCATGCATGCAGAAATGTCTAGTCCATTAGTAGTCGACACATTATGATGAATGACTCACTATGAAGTAAATGTGGTACATCAGGGGTTAATTAAGGGTGTGAGATGCAAAAGTTAATAAATCATGTGTTAACATTGCGGAAAAAGACCATACCATATCTTTCCGATCATATATGAATCAGACCTTAGTTAAAGGTGCAGTAGTAATGGAAACATATGGTCAGTAATTCCGATTGCACCGTTAACTAAGGTCTGATTCATATATGATCGGAAAGATATGGTATGATCTTTTTCCGCAATGTTAACACATGATTTATTAACATTTGGATCTCACACCCTTAATTAACCCCTAATATATCACATTTACTTCATAGTGAATCATTATTATTCCAACCATGAGTCATTCATCATTATGTATTGATTACTAATGGAGTAGACATTACTGCATACATGAATCACATGTTTATTCACTATTAATCAGTCATTACTGCAGACATTATTCCATCATTACTCATGTAACCTTATTGTAAAGTGTTACCGAAAAGCTTAGGTCCTGAGTGCATCTAAACATTTTAGTGCCTCGCTTTGCTGCCACTGTTGGCATATCTAGGAAACAAGCCTGAAATGTGAACGAGGCATTTAAAAGCCTCTAAAAGCAGCATCACGTGTAAAAATGCTTGGTTGTGTTAAATATGCTTTACTGACGCTGCTTCTTTCCTGACTCAGGCATTGTGTTGTATTGTTTGGACTGAGACATTGGCTGCCATCAGCAGGAGCGTTGCAGTAACATAGTGAAACTACAAGGGTGTTGTATACTCATTAGGATGCCTGCAGACCTCGGGATGTGTCACTCGTGTCACATGTGTCACCAGGTGAGTTGTTGACCAAGAGAGTAAGGTAAGGAGGATGTGGTAAGGGATGACTAAAGAGAAATCAGTATTGCTTGTAATACATCAATAAATAAATAAATAAATAAATACACACACAAAGATAAAACACTGACTCAGTGTTTGAGGATCCACTGTCTGACGCCAGTGCTTCAACTGAGTCCATTTTATCTAAAATTACACAGATAAATTCGCTGAAACCTGAGAAGAGAACATTGACGGTTTCTACTGTGTGATCAACAACATCCAGGCCAAGCGAACCTTGCTAAGGTTTCCCTGGACATTGTGGGTGTTTAAGAAGCAGGTATACTTTGGACTGTGTACAGATATTATTTCAGACATTGTGCTTGTGTGCATGGGAGACAGGTCTGCGACAGCAAAAATGAGCTGGGCTTTAGGAACACTGATATAGACCTCTGTGTCTTGTACAAAGCCACAACCTGCAGAGACCCAGAGAGAGAGGGAAATAGCTCGAGATGTCATGGCCAGGCTATGCACCCAAGCAATGTTACAGAACTAGCAGCTTAGCTAATCCATTACCATGAATGCGGTCTGACTAATCAAGATGAGTTACACTGTGCACATGTAGACCTAATTCCAGCCTGTACTCACTCTGCTTCCTTTTCCACTTCCATATTTTATGTTGATGCAACCTCCTCGACCTTATTTAGCCAGTTTGTCATGAGCCACGTTAACCACAATGTCATTTAGCGTTAACCACATGAGACAACATAAAGGTTACAGACCATGGCATCTTATATTGAATAAAAAAGTCAGCTGAAATACTGTTTACAGAGAGTGATGGGAGGATTTACAGTCAAACTATTAACAGACAAAGGGGAAGCCAAAGAATCACAAGCTTTGAGACCATAAATTCTGGCTTACCCTCCAGAAGATTTCCATCTGGTGAAATAAAACGTTTTCGGCAGGTCACAGGGGAGAGCTTGGGTACATGCTGAGTCACATTTATCAGAAAGGCCAGTTTTGGAGCCTCCAATTTATGGCAGAAACAGAGCACAAGCACACAAGGGGAGAATTGAAAATAAACAATTGTGCTGTTCAAGGTTTTAAAAAAGTCCAAATTGGTGATCAAACCTGATTTTGTATGATTTTTGTTCATTGCTTTTTTTGTAAAATGTTTCACTCTATTGGCTTGTGCCTGATTATATTTCCTGGTGTTCTGATGTAATATTTACTTCAGAGATTTATGTTTGGTTAAGTCTACCAACTGTTCTCTTTTTCGCATATGAATTTTGACTCAAACAAACTTCAGACAGTGCGTGCACATTCACACGCTTTTCTGTTTTCACAATTTAAAATGTGGAAATATTGTCATGCAGCTGCATGGTTGTGAGTCATACTGGTTGAGAAATGTGACAAAATAAATACAGCTAATAAAGTTTTTGGAGCCTTTTTTATCAGTTTTATCTTCCTCGTAGGCACTCCACACTCATGCACTACACACCCACCCACAACCCCATCATCTCCACACACCCCCCCCCCCAGCCAACCGCCCACACACTCCGTTTGATTCCCCCACCCCCTCAGCTGTGCCGACAGTTGTAGCTTCAGAGGAGGAAAAATCCTCTCTTGCAACCCTCCCGCCCTCACTGTGGTCCTGTTGCTGAAGCAGTTCTGAAAGATGACTCTCTCTCACACTCTCTCGCTCTCTCTCTCTCTCACATTCACTCACACACACACACACACACGTGCCCGCACACGCACACGCACACGCACACGCACACGCACACGCACACGCACACGCACACGCACACGCCCATGCACATGTGCACTGCGTTCCTGCCTCCGCTGCCGTCCCTGCCACCTCGGGTTCCTCCCGGGCCTGCCGTGGACAGAACCATGTAACCATGCCAATCAATACTCACTGGCTCCCTCCACCGCCAGAGGCCCCGTTGGCCCAGCAGTGCTGAGGAGAGATAACAAGACCTGTATCTCCTGCCATCATCAATACAGCTGGCCTCTCTCATAGAGACCATTTCCCATAACACTAATCAAAATGTCTATTTTTTTCTCCCCGGGGAGTAGTTTCAAAGTCTGCGAGGCTTTTAACTTTGTTTCTGCTCTGTTCGCTGCCTCACCTCGCTCACCGCTGCTCGCATTGAGTTTGCCGTCCAAGGCAGGGGTGCCTGCATGTATATTAATGCTCCGATGACTGCTATGGCTTTGAAACCGAGGCACTGCAGAGAGGTGTGTTGGCTGTTGAAAAGAGAGAGAGAGACAGAGACAGAGACAGAGAGAGAGAGAGAGAGGAAGAGAGAGAGAGAGAAAGAGAGAGAGAGAGAGAGGAAGAGAGAGAGAGAGAAAGAGAGAGAGAATTGCATTGTTTTCAAAAAACTCAAGCAATGGGCAGACCCTTAGCAAGAGAAGAGATGGGAGTCAGGCCCATAAAATGACTTCATCAATACTGTTGATAATGGCTGGGAATCTCCCGCGGTCCCTCCGGTGCTGAAAAGTATCAGCAATTACCCTCGAGCAACACTGATGATCACCCTAAATCCACAAACCAATTTGCATTCACACAAAGAGGCACCGAGCCCAGTTGCATAGATTGTGTGTCTTAAAAGCGCTCAAGGCTTAAATCACTTTGCCCACCCCCTCCTTGCCTCTTGCGCCTTTCCCTTTTTCCCCCCTCGTTCTCTTGTCTTGCTCCTTTTAATCGTAAGAAAGAAGGGGCTGGTTCAGCCAGTGCTACGGCCCATCTGACTATCCCCACCGCCACCACCACCACCCCCACCCCCACCCCTTCTGTGTTGCTCCTCACTGTACTAATGAGCATGCTTTCCCAGTGGGTCAGCCACTCCTCTCCGCTGTCTCAGTGGACTAGAGAAAAGTACAATTTCCAAAGCTGTGTTTTAATGGATGCCTCTACTTCAAGAGGGGCGGGAGAGGAGAGGGGGGATTTTAGACAAGGGATGATTGGAGGGAGGGGAAAAGGGTGGTGGTGGGGTATGAGTCTATTGGATGAGTGGTGTTGTGTTGTTGTTTAAATTTCAGAGAGCGTTAAGAGCAGCCTGAGCTTGTCCAGTTCGCTGGGCTGTGTGTGCGAGATCAGAGAAGAGAAGTGGGAAAGTCTGAAGGGAGCCATACGCTGTTCAGAAGCTCCTGATTTCACCCTCTAAATATCTACAGTAGTACATGGAGAGACACCCTCGGTAATGTGAGAGAAAGTGGAGACACCTCTATTTTGAAGGCAACAACAGAGAATAAAAGAGTGGAGGCTGCCAGCTCACACAATTGGAAATTCAAGGATTTTGCTGGTTACCCAATTTGCAATGTAGCCATGAATCATGAAGTACTGCTCTTTACTTTTGACAACTAGCATCTGTTGCTATGGAGACATTGTTAAATTGTAACCACCAACTGTCTTTCTTTCTCTTTCTGTTTGTCTGTCTGTCTATCTGACATTCTGTCTGTCTGTCTGTCTTTCTGTCTGTCTGTCTGTATGTCTGTCTGTCTGTCTCGCTCTCTCTCTCTCTCTCTCTCTCTCTCTCTCTCTCTCTCTCTCTCTCTCACTCACACACACACACACACACACATGCACGAGCATACACACACACACATGCACGAGCATACACACACACACACACACACACACACACACACACACACACACACACACACACACACACACACACACACACACACACACACACACACACACACACACACACACACGCACGAGCACGAGCACACACACACACACACACACACACACACACACACACACATACACACATGCACGAGCATACACACACACACACACACACACAACAGTCACAACATTCCTCAATACACACTCTCTCTCTAGGTCTTTACATCAGTCTCTCTTTGTCTAACGGCACCCCTCCTTCTCCCATCCCAGACCACAGATGTACAGCCATGTCTTTTTCTTAACCATTTTAATGATCTGACCAATTAGAAGTCCACGGGCTTACACACTCTTGGCAGGTAGTAATTGGAGAAGAACTCAACCTTCTTTTTAATCATTAGCTTTGAAAATGGTCTGTGCACACACAATTACACCATTTGTCGTGGTTTACAGGCGATGGAGAGGCAAGTGCTTGTTTGAGTAACCTGAATTCCACAGCACCAGCCATATATCAAATGCCAGTGCCAGCTCGGCCAATAGCAATGGGGTGTCAGTGCCATCTGCTGGTGAAATATGAAAGTGAATATTCCTTCAATGCCTTGAAACACTGTATGTTCATATAGCTACTATTTTAACCAAATAAAAGATTTCTAAATGTCATAAGAACCAATGTGCCTGACAATAATACAAATTTAACATGTCCCAGATCTCACATAGGCCTGCTTATTTGTTATTATAGGAACTGAGAGAGGTGTAAGGAATGCGGAGGGAAAATTCAGACAGCAGTGTGCAGTGTGGCTCCCATGATGACTTGCGTTTAGTGGATGAAGTAGCCATTATGCCCATTCAGACAAAAATAGAATGTCCAGCCATTTTCAAAAAATACACTACAGCCCTCCGCAAGCCCTGCCTAGCTGTCCACCTATCCATTACACCACAACAGAAAATCAGCATTCATTTGCTTCAAGGACCTGAAAGTATGCAAGGCATGCAGAACATAAGAGAACCCATAAGCAATTTTCAAAAGGCTCATGAAGGGAGAATGGGTGGCGAATCAATGAGAGGATAGATAATGACTCCAGAATGCAGCGAGAAGGGGGATATTTTCTTCAGCCATTTAGAATGATCTGACCCACTGTCATTGATTGTATTGCTTGCCCCGGCCTCCCAGTATTAGACAATGTTGAAAGAGCTATGTCCAAATCTTATTTAAAGCATACCAGCAAAAATTAGGTGACCATGATATTTTTTGTGTGTGTAGGCCTATGTAAACAGATGCTATCTAAGGTGAAATTCAAAGGATCTATTAACAGACAAAATTAAACAAAATCCTAAAAGGCATATGCATTACAGAGGTTAGTGGTGATCAATGAAATCCACATTCCCAGGTATAGCAGAGTATACTGATAGAATGATATACTTGAGGGCAAAAATGTTTTTTTATGACTTCTGTGTCTGGACTTACACTATTGTTGTAGCACGTAATGTGTTAATATCATGCAATGGTTCTGCCATGTGTAAAATCCAACAGAACATTCACATCACAGCACATAATGACTGATGCTGTACAAACGCTGTTGCTATATATAGACAACAATTTGTCACCCTGGCTACAAGGCCTGCAATTTTTGTCATGCCACTCCTGGGGCCAGCTGTGGTGACCACACCGTTTTTACCGTCCATCAAGTCTGAGCCATGAGCAACGACGGTAGGCTGCTCCAGTGTGATATCAATCAAATCACATGAGTTTAATTTAGGTCATCCCTAATATTAAGTAGCTATTAAGGCTCCAGAAACAGGTGAATGATTATTCAGGTCTGCCGGTCTGTGGAGAAAGTTTGGGCCAACCTGCTTTAACATTATGGGAAACTGAGCTTGGCATTTAGTCTGTATTGACTCTCCTCTCTGCCAATCTATTGGCATAGCTATTAAATACAGTGCACTGAATGATGGTGGGGTCAGTTCAAGACAAGTGATGTTGGAAAACTAGACCATAATGAGAAATACTAAAACAGTTTTTTCCACCTCTGCCTATCTATCTACCTGTGACCCAGAAAGCCCACATTGCGCATTAACATTTCCCCCCCTGAAATATGCGTTCCTTTGATTTCTACAGAGGACCACATGAATATTTCAGCTCAAATGCCAACACATCTGAGGGGGTTTGGGAATGGGAGATGGAATGTGTGAGAGAAAGGAGAGAAGAAGTAATGGGTAAGCTAAGGAGTGGGTGGTTTAATAGACTTGGGGGGAAAGAAAGGGATAGAAGATGAGGATTGGGGATGGGGAGGATGGGGCGGTGGAGGTGGGAGAATGATAAACCTGGTTTTGAAATTTGGATCAAATATCCCCTGGTCATATCGCCCTGGAAGGGGAGGTTGGCCCAATCCATTAATGCATATTAAGAAGATTTAATTAAAGAAATAGCTGATATTGCGCATCATTCTACTCATGAAACACAAAAATACCCAGAAATAAATTGTGAGAAAAGTTAGTATTAAATAACTGATGAGTTCGTTTATGGAGAAATTTTTGGACGTGGAAAAAAAACATTTTTTTATTTCTTTATTTTGCCAGACCAATTGCTTAGTTCTGCAGACTCCAATTCCATTGTGCGTGTGCACTGCATTCTAATGTTCGGTTCAGCAGCTATTTTGCTCAGATTGTTGTGGCGCGGGTCCTTTCCTTGATAACTGTGATTTGACCTTGTCAGCAAGAGGAGTCGACCCGACCAGATCTCGGTATCATCTCTGTCTATGTTGGCATGAGCCTGCCAGGCAGCACGCCAACCCAATCTCCCCCCTGCTGCTCATGTTGTATGCCCCATTCAAAGGAGCTCAGAACTACAGAGTGCAGTGTGATGTCCAATTACGATACACATTCCATACACATCATTAAAATAGCTGTGCGGGCATCAAGGCAGTCGAGTGAGTCTATCATAATGTTCACCAAAAGCACATTTCCTTTTCTTATGTTTGAAATAGTTGGATCGCTCAGATATTGTAGTCGTGGAGTCTTGATGATGTTTTGTTGTATTTCAAAAAGGTTTGGAGATCAAAATGCCTGTATACATTTGTGCAGCTAAGATAGATTACTGTAGTCATACCCTAGCCATAACCCCTTTTATAATGTCCCCATAAGGTTTGGGGTAGCCTGTACTGGGTGCATGGACCCACTCAATGGAGATTATATGTTAATTGAAAATACCCACACAACAATTGCTTTCATTGACCTCATTCAATGTAAGGTACCTAAGACTTTAGATATTCAATGTAGGTTGTGGCTTCCTCAACACGTATTTAGAGAGTGCTATTCAGTTGTGGGTAGTCATGTAGGCCTACTGTAGGTACTGCTCCTTTGTGTAGAATCAAACCTTCTTTTCCCACTAAAATCGACCTTTCTGAAGAAGCAGCCACTGTAGCTACAGAAGCTTTGCTTCATTTAGCTTATCAATGAAGGACAGAGGGAAATCTATACATTTCAATTGGCTGTCACTGATCCATGTCCCAGTTCGTTACCATATAAGTTAACTGGATTTTGCCTTCTCTTTTCAGTGCCAGTCGTTTCACTGTTGTTGAAATTTTTTGTCTGTTTTGACATACTTGTGAATTGTATTTTTTTTCTTATTTGTAGTCCATGATGTGCAGTTAGGATACACATCAGGATACCAACAAATTCTGGACTATACATTTGTACCATACTACCAACGTTGTGGAACAGTTTGGAGCATGGGCCTTCCTCTTCCAACATGACTGTGCACCAGTGCACAAGGCAAGGTCAATAAGGACATAGACGACAGAGTAAGGTATGGATGTAAGGTATGGATGAACTTGACTAACCTGAACCCAATGAGAACATCTTTGGGATAAATTAGAGCGGAGACTGAGAGCCAGGCCTTCTAGACAAACATCAGTGTGTGACCTCACCAATGCACTTTTGGAAGGTAAAAAAAACCCACACTCCTCAACCTTGTAGACAGCCTTCCCAGATGAGTTGAAGCTCTAATAACAGTAGAAGGTGGACTGATATCATTTTGAACCGTTTGAGTTAGGAATGGGATGGCAGTGAAGTTCATGTGTGAGTCAAGGCAGGTTAGCAAATACTTTTGGTAATATAGTGTATGTACTAAGTGTTTTGAATCATTTTTTACATTACATTACATTACATTGCACTTAGCTGACGCTTTCATTTATTCAAAGCGACTTACAATTATTATTTGTCAGGGTATTGGTTACAGTCCCTGGAGCAATGTGGGGTTAGGTGCCTTGCTCAAGGGCACTTCAGCCATGGATGGAGATGTAGGGAGAGGTCAGGGAGGATTCGAACTTGCTACCCCTAGATTGAAAGACCAACTCTCTAACTACTAGCTTTTAATGACAAATCAGCTGAGCCCAAGAGAGATTTACTCAACCCTTTGTTTAGACAGGTACTTTCTACTGTTGTGGTAACCACCAAATTGCCAAAGCTATTCATAACCTTTGACAGAAAACAACAGAGCTATTCAACTTCAAAAAAGTTTATTGCCATTATCGACATAGTCGATAGGACTTTTTCTTGGCATATCCCCACCCCAACATCAAAAACATACAATTGACAAGCACACAACAGCAAGGTACATACAGTAAATATAAATATGGATAGACATAATAAGGCTGCACGATTATGGAAAAAATCATAATCACGATTATTTTGGTCAAAATCATTATCGCGATTATTAATCACGATTATTGATTTTTGCTGATTTTTTTGAAAAGTATAACAATATGAAGTATAACCAAGAATGAATTACATACGGGATGAGCAAAATAAAATGAATTGTAATAATTATGTAAAGGCAATAGCATGAAACTTACGTGGACAGATTTCTGGCCAGAAACACCAGCCTGTCAGTATGTTCTGGCTTCAAGGACGCTCTCAAAAGTAGGTCACTATTGCCACGATTAAATCACGATTAAAATCATGAGTTCGATTTCACTATTTTATCACGATTTTGATTATTTTTCGATTAATTGTGCAGTCCTAAGACATAATGATAGACGGAAAGGGTCAGATATCCCTGAGTGTTAAAGTGCATTGTAGGTCAAGTGCATAGCCTTTATACCATTGCACTTTTAAGGAACCACTGTGGATAGTCGCAGGAGAAATGCCCAAGCAGAGAAAATTGCAATTACAAAACATGCAAACCTATCAGTGGTGAAAGCATAATCTTGTGTGAAATAATATAAGTGGCTTGCTGTATGGTTAACCCTGTTTGCCATATTGTTATAACCATATTGTCACCATAATTGTAATGACCAAGTCTGAATCGGGCCCATCTGCACAAAGGGGCTGTGTGCTGTAAACTGAGTCACATCGGGAGTACACACACACAACACATGTGCGCAGTGCGCACACACACGCATACACACACATGCACAAACGCACACACACGCGCACACACACACGCACGCACGCAGGCACGCACACACACACACACAGACACACACGCACGCACACACATACACACACACTGTACATGGACATACACCAAAATCCATCCATGCATCCATCCATCCATCCATCCATCCATCCATCCATCCATCCATCCATCCATCCATCCATCCATCCATCCATCCATCCATCCATCCATCCATCCATCCATCCATCCATTCATTCATTCATTCATTCATTCATTCATTCATTCATTCATTCATTCATTGTCATTACATGGCATTTATGTTATGGTACTCTGTTGATGACCTGATGCTACAGAGTGTTTCCATAGTTATACTCAAACTGTTTCAAAAGTGACAAACTTATTTTCTAACTATATATATTTTCCATTTTGAATAATTCCTTTCCTGGGATTCATGCAACCTCTGTTTTCTCAATAATGTGCCTTGAATTATTTTAGCGGGGGTGAAACACAACGTGTCCTTTCGTGACAAGTTAACATTCTCTCTGATCACCGCTTCTGTACCCCCTTTCACACCTCAAATGCTGTATGCACACTAATGTTACATCCATTGTAGCACACACACACACACGCACACGAACACACACACACATGCACGCACGCACGCACACACACACACACACACACACACACACACACACACACACACACACACACACACACACACACACACACACACACACACACACACACACACACACACACACGCATGCACACTTTGTCCTTCAAAGCACTTTCCCAATATGCTTTCACACAACTGCTAGGCCAAATGTGACTGTGATAGGCAGGTGTCAGGCGTGCTTAGACTGATAGGCAAAACAGAGATCGTCCTCGTAAACTAGGTGTTCGGCCTGTACGTTTTTAGCACTTAGTGGTGCTATGATGCTGATCAGTTTGGGATCCAGTGGGCCTCCCATAGAGTGGAGTCAATCATATATATAGAATATTTACTGTATATGTGAGATTGCAAGAAAAGAATCCTGCTGATTCTGTCTAAATTTTCAAGATGAAAACCGAAAACTGAAAACCTAACAGCAGACTTCAAATTATGAAGCCTGGCTTAACCAAATGATGGACCAACAGGATAACTTCAATCAAGTTGAACTTCAGTGCAAAGATCTCACAAATGATTATGATAACAGATATTTTTAAAACTTTTCCATTCCACTTCCATTCCATCTACTTCTACAATCTATTCCCATTATCAATTATTGATTGTCCATCTTTTCCGCTGCAAATACAGCGTGTCCATTCTCAAGCCATTCTTCTATCCTTTATATTTCCAACATTACAATAGCCCCTAGTTCTGTTATTTTAGTCTACTGCTGCCTCTATTACCCCCCTCCCCCAACACACACACACACACACACACACACACACACACACACACACACACACACACACACACACACACACACACACACACACACACACACACACACACACACACACACACACACACACACACACACACACACACACACACACACACACACACACACACACAGAAAACTGAAATTTTACCGGAGTATGCCTTTCAGTGATGGCCCTTTCCTCTACTTTTTCTCTGGAACAAAATTCACAATGTGTTCTCTCTTCAAAAAACATTTTGTATTCACATTGGCCTATGAAGTCTTCTTCTTCTTCATCTTCGTCTTCGTCTTCTTATTATTATTCGTGCATGCCTCCGTGCGTGCGTGCATCCTTGACTAGTGAAATACTCTTTTATTATTAAAAATTACGTTACATTACATTATACTTAGCTGACACTTTTCATCAAAGTGACTTACAATTATTTAAGCTATTGGTTACAGGCCCTGGAGCAATAGAGCTTGAAAGTGACGTCACTTCCCCCGATTTCATGGGACCTCAACGGCGTTTTTAGCCGAAAATCGTAGCATGTAATCCAATGGCGGTATTAAAATGATATTTCCCCTTCGAGTTGTGCCATGAGCTCCACATATGTTGTTTCTGATATTTGTGTTGAATTTTTCGTACCAACCCCTAAACTTTTTAGAAAGCTGTGTTTCTTCACATTTTTCATGCAGACGGCCTCGGAACAAAACATTGATACTTCTGCATGAATAATCTACAGTAGGCCTATATCTAGCCTCTTAAACAGCATATTTGTAGCCCAGCGCATGTAATGACTGAGATCTGAAGATATTTACTCGCTACCATGTTGTTAGATGGTCAGCTTAGGTCCAGTGAAATGCGGAACTAAGGGGCGGGACTTTCAAGCTCTATGTGGGGTTAGTTGCCATAGAATAATGAACATAGAACAAGCTATATTGTCTCTGCTCTCCTACTCAGTATGATAGTCAAGGTTATCCCATTTACTTGTTCACAACACTACCTGTCCACTACTGCTCTCATTCTAACTAATAAGCATATCAAAATGTTCTTCTCCCGGATTCAATTGGACTGCCACTTTCCTACACTGAACATTCATGACATTCACAGATCAAACATTTTATATAATAAAAGATGAAATACTTGTCGAATTAGCATCACTATTAATTACAAAGACTTTTGGACTTCTCTCTTCTCACTAAACCTCTTGTTTTACAAGAACGGCCACCTGACAACATTGTCCTTTATGTAGGCCTACACCCATGCTCTTTAGCATGTCAAGGCAGGTCTATGGTCTAACAGACTAGCTATTTGCACAAATTACTTTTGGCGTTCCGTAGATCACCAATTTCATTACACGCCCTATATCTAACACATGTGATACAGTTTGTTGGGGTTGAACCCTTTTCAGCATTGTAGAGTTGTTGGTATCAGTAGGCCTACATAAGTTCTTCCAAAGGCGTCATTTTCAGAATAATAAATTTGACATGTATTTGATGCAGGAAGCCAGACAAGAATTGGAGCATACCGGTAGTGTTATTTGCACAAAATTTGTTTCACCTGACTCACAGCAACTTGAGTTTTTATCACAACAGCACAGACCCAAATGACAATACAGAGCATGATTGTTATTAATAATGTTATTACACAATATTGCATCTTGCTCAGGAAAAACATTCTCCTCCATAATATATTGGTTTTGTCAGGAGCCCACTTTGCCCCCTCAAAGCCTTTCACATGTTTCCTGTCCCACTTACATTTAGTGTATTATACCTCCATGTATGTATCCATATGGATTTTACAACAGGACAACCACAATGCTATATGATCCAGACTGCTGTTGCAAATGGCTCGCCAAAGTTTTCAGTTTTATTTGCATTCATTTAAATAGCCATTTGGAACATTGGCATTTTGTAATTGCTGGGGGCACCTCAGACTATATTTATTTAAGGTGGTTTAAATGAATAAATATCCCAGTCTGTAAACATTTTTGCAATGTTGGTCACTGAACCATAGTTTAACATAATGTTTACATATTCAGAAAAAAAAAAAAACATATGCATTACATATGGACATATGGGCATAAAATTGGCTGAGTTTTCTAAAATTAATTTAGTTCAATTGCACATGAATAATTGCTAAGCTATTAAAGAAAATTATGGAGGTGTTTTTTCCACACACAGGTCAGTAATGAGATTAAATGGACGTCTGTTCTGCTTAATGGCCTGGGTGATAAATATTTCTTTGGCAGAAGATGGGTAACCTAGCCATTGATGACTGATACCCACAACAAAAGTTGCACCATTCTTTTGTTTTCACATTAGTAAGGGAAGGGCCTGTATGCATAGAGCAAGGTGACTTTTCATGCTTTGACTGTATAGACAGACTACATAAAAGCATACAGTTTTCAGTAGCTAGGCAGGTACATTAGTGTGCCACTCCGAGTTTCATCATATTTTCATTTCTCAGCAAGGTTAAAACTATCTTCAAAAAGGCCTGTCTTCTTTGAAACATACAGTAGATGATGCACTGGGCGATTGGTCTTTAAGGCAGACGGCATTGATAGCATGAGAGGCTACGGTTGTGTTACATTCACAGCCGTACAGCTCCCGTGGTGCACCTGGCTGGATTGCTTTCAGTCAATTTATGGTTCAAGCAGCTATTCAAACACCAACTCAGCTGTGATATTTTACTCAACCCGTATTAAATATCAAGTGTGATTTTGCCAGCTTATCATCAAATGTCAAAATGTTTTACTCAGTCTTGCAGTTTTGTGACAGTATTTCATCAGCTTTTTGGTTGGCAGCGGCTTCTGTGGGAGGATGAATGAGGTTGAGTGTAACAGCGCAGGCCGTGCAGGAGGCACTGAGTCCATACTAGGTGGGCCTGCCGTGATGTCGGTGGGTGGGCAGCAGGCACATTGCCTCAGCTCATCTCATGCACACACACACAGAGAGAGAGCTGCACTCTGTCATCAGGCTGGGCTATTGAGCGCTGTGACCAACGCAGCCTCCACACAGGATGTGGCACGGTGCCCAAGTGTGAAAGCCTATTTTGTAATGTAAGAGATGGGGAGCGGAGGGGCTACAGGTAGGGAGAGTGGGGTGGAGGTGGGAGGTGTAGGGGGTCATTCCAGGCCAGCCCATATAGGCAGGAGGATGATAGCACCACTTCAAAGTGGCCCCATATCACTGGAGAAGGTAAGAATAGTACCAGAGTAGACTTCCTTAAAGGTGCACTGTAACATTTTTAAAAGTTCATTTCCAGAATGTAATTTGCCCATTCACAAATGTTACCTTCATCAATACTTACCACCATCAAATTCTAAGTATTCACCATGGCTGGGAAAATTTCATACATGAAAAGGGGAATTTCTCTGTGTCCGGCATTTTGAATTTCCAGAAATAGACGTTTTTGGCTGCAAAACTTACTGTACATCGGTGACACTAGTAAATATTAGTTTATTGTGAAGCAAATATTCATGAAAATATTCAAGAAAATATTCATGAAATTTGGCAATAGGCAGCACAGTTTCAATGAGCAGCATAGTTGCAAGACCTACTCTGGCCACCATTCTACACAGTGCAGCTTTTAGACACACACACATACACGCATCCACATATGTATGCATGCATGCACGTACGCACCTACACACACGTCGCACGCACGCACGCACGCACGCACGCACGCACGCACGCACGCACGCACGCACGCACGCACGCACGCACGCACCTACACACACGCACACGCACACGCACACACGGTTTTCTGAGAGTCACAGTGTTTTTTCCCCCGACTTCATTGTGCATAAACTTTGTCTGCATACCTGTTGTACAAAATTAATGGTAGCACTTCAAACCAAATAAAAAAACCTGTCAAATTCAAAATGCAATGGACCAGCTCAAAATCGCTCCTCACTAAATATACTGACATGGCATGATCTTTTAATGTGTGGATATTCACTTTAGATAAAAACATTCCTGTAAGAGATAGGCCTACATTTTAACAACATATACTTTGGATGATCTTAAAAATCATAACCAAATATCACCTTTTTTGACACAAAACATGATAAGGGCACAGAGACATCATTCAAGTGGTTAACAGAATGCTAAATGCATCAAATGTCAACAAAGATATGAAATATTATTAGAACACATTATTTGCTATACCTGTAGGTCTCGATGTATTTTATAATTTTAAAGAAGGAAGCTTATATCCAGATTCATCTGTAACATTTTTCATAAATAAAAATGCACAGGTCAAACTCACCTAGGGTTTATCCTCTTCTCCCTTGTTTTTCATTTCACCCTCTTTCATGGTATAAAATGAAGGAACTCTAACCAAAGTGCTCTCAGAGTATATGGCATTCATTATTAACAGAAAGGTGTCATAATTGCTAACGAGCTTCCTCTCTTAATCCTAACGACATGCACATTATTTGGCTGTTGCATTCAATCTGTTTTATTCCCTCTGTGTCAACATCCGGAGAGAGCACCGTTCGTGGTATGCTGAAACTGGAGAACTCCATTACAATATTGCATACTCCATTTTATCATTGTGTTCCCCCAACCAATAATTCTCAACGGTGGCCCGTCATCGAGTCTTTGCTCCAGGCCACAATTAGGACTATTGTGGTTAATAAACTCATGCTCTGAATACAAATGTACGATTAGATGAGACATATGCATTCCTCAGGCATCTTTTATTCATGAGGACAGTGACCTCTGCTGTGCTAGCGAGCGCTGATGGCTTTGCTGGACGATTGTGTCTCACGATTAGGACTCTCTACCTTTTATGGCTGAGCAAACGATGGCTCTAAAATATTGTTTATTTTTGTCACACCCCTTTGATGTGCACTGGATTTCTTTATTGTGCTTTGTTGAAAGCCGTGTAAACATAAAATGTGAATGGAATGTGTTATTTCATCTTTACCAGTATGTTTTCACATCAGGATAAGCAAGTCGTGGCTTTAGCAAAAACATAGAGTGCTTTAATGCATGTGCGTGCATTAGCTTTTGAATATGTCCTTGAAGTTCTAGTGAAAAAGCATAAATGGTTTCTATTTCTGCCAATCAAAGGGAATTATTTTAAAAACTTTGACATGTTATGACATATTTTTTTGGGATTCATGCATTGGTTTGAATGTAGACATCTTAAGGTAGGATGAATCTAAAGTCCTGCACAGTCGGTGAAGAATCTACAGAAAACACACTACTATCTTCAGTATTATAGAACGACAACAACAAAAACTTCATCATTGTCACCACCTTCGTCGTCATCATCATCATCATCATCATCATCATCATCATCATCATCATCATCATCATCATCATCATCATCATTTTCATCATCATCATCATCATCATACAGAACAAACTCAACTACTACTACTACTACTACTACTACTACTACTACTACCACTACTATTACCACTAGAATTACTCCTAGCCACAATACCAATAATAGTAGAAATAATAACAATAATAAAATAATATGAATAGTATTTTCCAAAATATTCATCACAATTCTTCTCTTTGGTGACATACTGTACTATTCAACAAAATAACTGAGTGAACAGATTTCGAAAATAAACTGGGCTCAGAAAAACAAAATTTGCTTCGGCTACTGCTCATCACTAAGTGTTACTCCTCACCTCCCCTGGGCAATTGGTCTAAAACAAATTGTCTGCTGAAATGTTTTTGACTGTCAGCCAGACTGTCCACAGAGATATTTCTGTCTTCATAAGAGCCACCAACAGCTTGCTGCGGGAGATTGTAGACAGGCTAGCGACTGGTCCCAGATGATGACGTTGTGTGTGTGTCTCTCCCCCTAGTAATACCCCATGCCGGCCAGGCAAGGAGCAGAGCAGATTCCCCCTGGAGTGCTTGGGCTCTTTGGTAGAGAGAGACGGCACTAACCTTATTTATCTGACTCCATTAATTGATAAAATCATCATATGCTGCAGCTGAGTTATTAGGCCGGCTGATGCGCTGTGACAGGCCGCTACGTGGACCACATGAATGATACGAGGCACTGACATAAATATGAAGCCAGAAAGCTTTCATGAGATAACTGAGCATGAAATATTGCTGCCATGAGACAAAGGGCAAGAGGGAAAGAGGGAGGGGACCGAAATAGAACGGGACGTAAAGAAGGCGAGGGAGAGAAAAAAAAACCCACACACGAGCAAAACGATGAGTCAGCAGATCTTGTGCGGCCACATATTGCTACTGACCACTCACAAGACAGCACAAGGCCTTTGTTGAGATAATTGCTCTTGACTAATGGTCATCTTTATGTAAAACGGACAGCCGCTAAACAGATCCCGTGGGATCAACTGGGGTCTCCCGTTGCTCCCCCACACAGACTCAAACTGACACGATGGCCGCTCGGGGAAGGACGTAAGCTGCTCTGATGAGTGTCACCGGCCCCCAGTAGAAAACCATTAGCGGGGGGGCACGGCACGGGGTGAGGGGATGGTCATGGAGTCGAGTCACAGTGCATGTGTGGGGCTGTCACGCGAGGCAAGACCCCCCCCCCCCCTTCCACTGCCTCTTCTCACTTACAAAAGAATATATGGGCAAATCAACAAGCTGTCCGTCCTTCCCTGTCTGCCTGAAGTTACACATATATTTGCTCAAATGGATTTTTCTGGGGATTTTTATTTATCTTCCCCACTGAAATTGAGTGTGTCAGAGTAAGAAATGGTGAAAAGAAAATAGTTTGGCTTTGGCAAGTCTCAGAAGCAGAGAGAGCGATTTGAGATGTCATAAAAGATAGCAGCATGTATCTTCCCTAAGAGCACGCCTCGCGCTCTGTAGTGTTTGCCGGTGTTCATTCGCCTTTGACCATGACTGAACCTCCACACTGACACGAAATCCCTTAATGGATGTCTTTCACACATACCATGTCTAAAGCGCAAGTGTTAGGTGCATGGATAGCTCGAGATTTACACCTTACCCACAGGCCGCCTACTGTAGCACGGCTGCCACTAATGTCCGCAGGCACGAGCGTCATCAGTGTAGCCTAACGGGGTTTGGCAGATATTGATTCCTTTGCTTTAATGGCCTTTCGGTCGTGGCATTTTTGACCTCTAATTCATGCTCAGTTATCTTCTGTGGTGAGAGATGTGAGTTGTCTTGCTCAGGGTGGAAGAAAAAAACCTGTAAGTACAGATGAGGACACAGAGAAAACCCCTGTGGCTCTGTGGCCATGCGCCTGATCACGCCATTAGGGTCTTGTGATAAATACCCACCTGACACTTTCCCCCCCAGAGACCGCATAGGACATGGCATTTACAATGCTGAACTGTGCTCCTTGCCTGTGAAACAAAGCCACCGACAACACAATGAATTCGTTGCTCGACAAAATAACACAGTTGCACTGCTGACATTACAACAAAAAAACAATACCCTCACCCATACCCTCCTTCACCCACTTGTTTGTTGATTTTCATGCCAGTTGTAAGTTTTGAATTATAATAGGACAAGTGCGGGTAACCAGGTTATTGCACGCAGGTGCAA